>NC_036876.1:1358007-1386638 GCF_002910315.2 Salvelinus sp. IW2-2015 | reverse complement strand
CAAACGTACACATGAACATGGCAGGACACGTGCTGTTTGTCAAACAAACACGATCAAATATTAATATATGTGAAAAACACGTAAAAACACAATCCAGGATCCAGTCAGAATCTCTTGGGAACATTACGTAAAACCACTGCAGGAATATTCCAACACCAAAGAGTCTGCGTTTATCTATAATACTTAATAGTAATTACTTTTGGGTTACTGTGTTATTCAAACGCTGGCTAACACTTTATTTAATTAAAGAATATGGAACAAGATCTGTAAAAAACATACTCATTATCCATTGCAAAGTCACAGAGAAAACACGGATACTTTCTATATTATATACAGTTCAAGTCGGAAGTTTACATACACCTTAGCCAAATACATTTAAACTCAGTTTTTCACAATTCCTGAGATTTAATCCTAGTAAACATTTCCTGTCTTAGGTCAGTTAGGATCACCACTGTATATTGAGAATGTGAAATGTTAGAATAATAGTAGACAGAATGATTTATTTCAGCTTTTATTTCTTTCATCACATTCCCAGTGGGTCAGAAGTTTACATACACTCAATTAGTATTTGGTAGCATTGCCTTTAAATTGTTTAACTTGGGACAAATGTTTCGGGAATCCTTCCACAAGCTTCCCACAATTAGTTGGGTGAAATTTGGCCCATTCCTCCTGACAGAGCTGGTGTAACTGAGTCAGGTTTGTAGGCCACCTTGCTCGCACATGCTTTTTCAGTTCTGCACACACATTTTCTATAGGACTGAGGTCAGGGCTTTGTGATGGCCACTCCAATACCTGGACTTTGTTGTTCTTCAGCCATTTTGCCATAACTTTGGAAGTATGCTTAGGGTCATTGTCCATCTGGAAGACCCATTTGCGACCAAGCTTTAACTTCCTGACTGATGTCTTGAGATGTTGCTTCAATATATCCACATAGTTTTCCTACCTTATGATGCCATCTATTTTGTGAAGTGCACCAGTCCCTCCTGCAGCAAAGCACCACCACAAAATGATGCGTGCTTCAAGGTTGGGATGGTGTTCTTCGGCTTGCAAGCGTCCCCCTTTTTCCTCCGAACATAACGATGGTCATTATGGCCAAACAGTTCTATTTTTGTTTCATCAGACCAGAGGACATTTCTCCAAATAGTACGATATTTGTCCCCATGTGCAGTTGCAAACCGTAGTCTGGCTTTTTTATGGCAGTTTTGGAGCAGTGACTTCTTCCTTGCTGAGCGGCCTTTCAGGTTATGTTGATATAGGACTCGTTTTACTGTGGATATAGATACTTTTGAACCTGTTTCCTCCAGGATCTTCACAAGGTCCTTTGCTGTTAATCGTGGTCCCATCGTGTTTATACTTGTGTAGTATTGTTTGTACAGATGAACGTGGTACCTTCAGACGTTTGGAAATTGCTCCCAAGGATGAACCAGACTTGTGGAGGTCTACAAAACAATTTCTGAGATCTTGGCTAATTACTTTTGATTTTCCCATGATATCAAGCAAAGAGGCACTGAGTTTGAAGGTAGGCCTTGAAATACATCCACAGATACACCTTCAATTGACTCAAATGATGTCATTTAGCCTTTCAGAGGCTTCTAAAGCCATGACATCTTTTTCTGGAATTTTCCAAGCTGTTTAAAGGCACAGTCAACTTAGTGAATGTTAACTTCTGACCCACTGGAATTTTGATACAGTGAGTTATAAGTGAAATAATCTGTCTGTAAACAATTATTGGAAAAATGACTTGTGTCATGCACAAAGTAGATGTCCTAACCGACTTGCCAGAGCTATAGTTTGTTAACAATAAACTTGTGGAATGGTTGACAAACGAGTTTAAATGACTCCACCCTAAGTGTATGTAAACTTCCGACTTCAACTGTGTTTCTTTGTTCTGTTTTCTGTTTGGCTATTGTGCTGTATCTGCTTCAGCAACAAGGGACCACCAATCAGCCTTTTCCTGTTAGATGTATGCAAATATAGAACAGGAAGATGATTTGCATTTGTCAAAAACAATATACAAGTGTTATTCTTGAAACCAACTGTCAATATGATGAAGAAATCCATGGGCCTATAACGTAGTTGAACAGTGCAGATGCAAAGTTTGGCAACAGAACGACAGCACAAACAGCAGAAACCGTCATTCTCTTACAAAACTTTGCACTTTGGTATAATGATTCCAACTTGTAAAAATAATCAATCTATGCTTTTATAGCTACCTATTTTTATCATGTCACATCCGATATTATTGTCATGGCGATATGTAATTATAAAGTAATTGGTCTTGTGGAGTCAAGCTTGTACTTCATATTATCATTTTGAATAATACAATAAATATTATCCGTGCATAGCAGAGTAATTCTGCTTGTCTAGATTCATCCATCCTAACACACACACATAAGTCCTTTCACATAAAACATGTCGGCGGTGTGTATTCACATTTCATATTAGGATATCCGATGATATTCAATACCATAATGAGTTTGGATGTAAAGACATGGGGAATAGGATCAAACTTAAGTGCACTACTGTATACAGAGAATAGGGTGCCATTTGGGATGCACCCGTTGTTAATTTCTCACACTTTCTGGTTCTTAAAGTACTAATGCTGCTTTTAAACAGATCAGGGCATACTCAGATATGGCGACATGCCCTCTTCAACACACACACACACACACACACACACACACACACACACACACACACACACACACACACACACACACACACACACACACACACACACACACACACACACACACACACACACACACACACACACACACACATCTCTACCTCCATTAAACACCCCTGTGAAAGTGTGGCATGTCTGCGTCTAAAGTTACACTTTTAAATAAAGGAGGGCATTCCATTCTCTGTTCCCACTAGTCAAAAACAGCTGTCCCTTCTCTCTCCATCTCTGTTCCTGCCATCTCACTCCTCTGCTTCTCCCATAATACTCAACCCACCACATCCCACCCACATAGCCTGGGTCTAGGATAGCTACAAGATGACAGTTTAAAGGTGGACTTAGCTAAATAGCGTTGCCACGAGAAGCACCACAGATATTGAGATGAGCAAGATGCAAGACTTCGCTGTCACAGTCACACACAGTATCTGCACAGGTTTTCTTTGTAGCCAGGTGACCAAAACATTGGAGAAGTTGAGCCTGGGCGTCAACCCTATTAGTTGTTGTGGAAATTGACTCCCTGTGCTGTATACTTTCTGCATCTATGTCATATTTCGGAGTCTACTTGTAATAAAGCCTATAGTAGGCTAACCTCATCACCAGGATAGTCACGTATTAGGCGGAAGTGGCTGGTGAATAACAGCAGGCCTACAAGTTTGGCTACAACTGCATCAAAGTTGAGAGAAAATTGTAATTCTGATGTTTTTTAACTGTGATAAACAAACCTATTCCGCAGTCTAGAGAATTCCATGCCATCTCCCTAGCGCTTTTTCTGGCATCTCGCGCTTCCGATGGCACACTGATTGTTACATCGGAGAAGATAGTAGAAAAAGAGTTGGATGGGAATTGTGTAGGGGAAGGAGGGAGGGAGTGAGGGAGAACGAGGTAGGATTTGCAAACCGGATAGCGCGGTGACATCAGCTTGGAAAAATGTGTGTGCGCAAGTGTCTGCAAAGCAACATAATCAGACGGCTTCCACTAGTTACCACAGCCACAATGTCTAAATTGGCTGATAATTTAAGGTTAGGGGTTAGGAATAAGGTTAGCAGTGTGGTTAAATTTAGGTTTGAGGTTAGGGTTATGTTTAAAATCTGATTTTAAGAAGATAAATGGTAGAAATAGGCGGGGTTTATGACTTTGTGTTCATGGTAACTAGTTAGGACCCAGACAGCGTGTGTGACCGGGACGAAAACCGAGAGGATAGCGATAGTGTCATATTTTCTGTTCATTTTTTATTGTTTATTTCACTTTTGTTTATTATCTACTTCACTTGCTTTGGCAATGTTAACATATGTTTCCCATGCCAATAAAGCCCTTCAATTGAAAGAGAGAGAGGGGGGGATTGCCGTTTTCCTGGCAGCAGGAAATTATGATGGCACCACGATCGCGAAATGTATATTTTCAAAATAAGAGTCCCTCTGCAAAGACATGCTACACTTTGGGAATATCAAGAGAAAAAAAGGTAGTGGAAGTGGAATCAGTGTATCCTCTAATTCTCTTTCAAACTGGCTTAAGGAATCCATAATTGTTACATTTGATGTAATGGTATTACCGCTGACATATGTTGCATATCTTTGGCTCTAACTGTCCAATGTGACTTTAAGATCACAGGCACTATTACATGATCAAAACACCAGCAGTTTTTTGCCATGCCAGGCACATTTGGCATAACCTTTTCGCTGTCACTAAACAGACTCTGTAATTGTTGACTTGCAAAAGACGCAGGTGACACAAATTGTTCCTTCACATGTGACTTCAAAATGTATTTGTACCCTTTAATTATTTGGTCGATGAATCACTTGTTGTCGTTGCTTAATATTTTATAATCCTCTTTAGTACATTTACATTTTAGTCATTTAGCAGACGCTCTTATCCAGAGCGACTTACAGTAGAGTGCATACATTTTATTACATTTTTACATACTGAGACAAGGATATCCCTACCGGCCAAGAGCAGACGCTCTTATCCAGAGCGACTTACAGTAGAGTGCATACATTTTATTTAAAAAAAATTACATACTGAGACAAGGATATCCCTACCGGCCAAACCCTCCCTACCGGCCAAACCCTCCCTAACCCGGACGACGCTATGCCAATTGTGCGTCGCCCCACAGATCTCCCGGTTGCGGCCGGCTGCGACAGAGCCTGGGCGCGAACCCAGCCCAGCCTGGGCGCGAACCCAGAGACTCTGGTGGCGCAGCTAGCACTGCGATGCAGTGCCCTAGACCACTGCTCCACCCGGGAGATAAGTAAGTGAAGATGGAATCGTTTTGGTTGTCTTTGGAATTAGAAGTTTAGACACAGATGAGTCATTCTTTGTGCATTTGTCAGAGCACAGATACTTCTGTCTTTCTGAAGAAAATGTAGTACTTTTTCACTGTGTTTCTTTTCGTCTGATACCAGATAGGACACAGCCTGCTTCGGGAACTCGTGGACCTTCTCTAAAGTAAAACACTTGGTTGGGATACATGAGTGCAGTCAATATAACAGAGCTTGCCATGTAATGTGTACGATTTCACAAATGAGTAATTATTGGAAAATGCTATAACACTAGATAATTCAGAGAGGTGTATGTTATATATGCCGGATAGATTCAAGCTCCTGGGTAAACAGCTCGCTGCTGGCCTGTCTACCTTCACAAGTAATGTCTTCAAATCAAAATAAAATGTTATTTGTCACATACACATGGTTAGCAGATGTTAATGCGAGTGTAGCGAAATGCTTGTGCTTCTGGTTCCGACAATGCAGTAATATCCAACGAGTAATCTAACCTAACACAGATGACATTAACCTTTTACTGCAGTGGGCTATATCAGAGTCACACCGAGTGTTTCTTGGTAGTCTTAAACAAATCTACTTTGAAACAAAAGCATACACCTCACACACATGGTTATGGCCTTAAATTAAGAAGAGACCTGTACCATGTCAGATATAAAGCTGAAATGTGTTACATTTTGAGTTTGCATCCCAATATTACACTTTATATACAGTCGTGGCCAAAAGTTATGAGAATGACACAAATATTAATTTCCAAAAAGTTTACTGCTTCAGTGTCTTTAGATATTTTTGTCAGATGTTACTATGGAATACTGCAGTATAATTACAAGCATTTCACAAGTGTCAAAAGTTTGTATTGACAATTACATGAAGTTGATGCAAAGAGTCAATATTTGCAGTGTTGACCCTTCTTTTTCAAGACCTCTGCAATCTGCCCTGGCATGTTGTCAATTAACTTCTGGGCCACATCCTGACTGATGGCAGCCCATTCTTGCATAATCAATGTTTGGAGTTTGTCAGAATTTGTGGGTTTTTGTTTGTCCACCCGCCTCTTGAGGATTGACCACAAGTTCCACTTAGTTATCACTTTTGCCTTATGGAAAAGTGCTCCATCATGCTGGAAAAGGCATTGTTTGTAACCAAACTGTTCCTGGATGGTTGGGAGAAGTTGCTCTCGGAGGATGTGTTGGTACCATTCTTTATTCATGGCTGTATTTTTAGGCAAAATTGTGAGTGAGCCCACTCCCTTGATTGAGAAGCAACCCCACACATGAATGGTCTCAGGATGCTTTACTGTTGGCATGACACAGGGCTGATGGTAGCATTCACCTTGTCTTCTCCGGACAAGCTTTTTTTCCGGATGCCCCAAACAATCGGAAAGTGGATTCATCAGAGAAAATTACTTTACCCCAGTCGTCAGCAGTCCAATCCCTGTACCTTTTGCAGAATATCAGTCTGTCTCTGATATTTTTCCTGGAGAGAAGTGGCTTCTTTGCTGCCCTTCTTGACACCAGGCCATCCTCCAAAAGTATTTGCCTCACTGTGCATGGAGATGCACTCACACCTGCCTGCTGCCATTTCTGAGCAAGCTCTGTACTGGTGTTGCCCCGATCCCGCAGCTGAATCAACTTTAGGAGACGTCCTGGCGCTTGCTGCACTTTCCTGTGTGCCCTGAAGCCTTCTTCACGAGTATTGAACAGCTCTCCTTGAAGTTCTTGATGATCCGATAAATGGTTGATTTAGGTGCAATCTTACTGGCAGCAATAGCATTGCCTGTGAAGCCCTTTTTGTGCAAAGCAATGATGACGGCACGTGTTTCCTTGCAGGCAACCATGGTTGAAAAAGGAAGAACAATTATTCCAAGCACCACCCTCCTTTTGAAGCTTCCAGTCTGTTATTCGAACTCAATCAGCATGACAGAGTGATCTCCAGCCTTGTCCTTGTCAACACTCACACCTGTGTTAACGAAGAGATTCACTGACATGATGTCAGCTGGTCCTTTTGTGGCAGGGCTGAAATGCAGTGGAAATGTTTTGGGGTGATTCAGTTCATTTGCATGGCAAATAGGGATTTTGCAATTAGTTGCAATTCATCTGATCACTCTTCATAACATTCTGGAGTATACGCAAATTGACATCATACAAACTGAGGCAGCAGACTTTGTGAAAATTAATTTTTGTGTCATTCTCAAAATTTTTGGCCACAACTGTATTAACACAGTAGTTAGTACTATTTTCTGACATATACACTACCTGTCAAAAGTTTTAGAACACCTACTCATTCAAGGGTTTTTCTTTATTTCTTACTATTTTCTACATTGTAGAATAATATTGAGACATCAAAAATATGATATCCGCTTGTGTATTTCCCACCCTGAAGCATGGAGGAGGGGTGTTAGGGGGTGGGGTGCTTTGCTGGTGACACTGTCTGTGATTTATTTAGAATTCAAGGCACACTTAACCTCACTAGGGTATGTGGGACGGTAGCGTCCCACCTCGTCAACAGCCAGTGAAACTGCAGAGCAGAGCACCAAATTCAAAACAACAGAAGTCCCATAATTAAAATTCCTCAAACATACAAGTATTTTAAATAATTTTAAAGATACGCTTGTTCTAAATCCAGCCACAGTGCAACCGCTGTGTCAGATTTCAAAAAAACTTTACAGAAAAAAGCACACCATGCAATAATCTCAGAAACCAAAACAGTCCAAACAGATATCTGCCATGTTGTGTAGTCAACAGAAGTCAGAAATAGCATTAGAAATATTCACTTACCTTTGATGATCTTTATTAGAATGCACTCACAGGAATCCCAGTTCCACAATAAATGTTTTTTTATTCGACAATGTCCATCATTTATGTCCAAACACCTCCTTTTTGTTCGCACGTTAAGCCCAGTAATCCAAATTCATGACACGCGATCACTAGGTGCAGACGAAAAGTCAAAAAGTTCCGTTACAGTCCGTAGAAACATGTCAAACGATGTATAGAATCAATCTTTAGGATGTTTTTAACATAAATCTTCAATAATGTTCCAACCGGAGAATTCCTTTGTCTTCAGAAATGCAATGGAATGCAAGCTAACTATCACGTGAACACGCTTGGCCAGCTCGTGGTTCTCTGGCAGACCTCTGACTCAATCCCCTCTCATTCACCCCCACTTCACAGTAGAAGCATCAAACAAGGTTCTAAAGACAGTTGACATCTAGTGGAAGCCTTAAGAAGTGCAATATGACCCCATAGACACTGTGTATTCGATAGGAAAAGAGTTGAAAAGCTACAAACCTCAGATTTCCCACTTCCTGGTTGGATTTTTTCTCAGGTTTTTGCCTGCCATATGAGTTCTGTTATACTCACAGACATCATTCAAACAGTTTTAGAAACTTCAGAGTGTTTCCTATCCAAATCCACTAATTATATGCATATTCTAGCTTTTACGGCTGAGTAGCAGGCAGTTTATTTTGGGCACGCTTTTTATCCCAAATTCCAAATGCTGCCCCCTACCCTAGTGTAGTTAACCAGAACAGCTACCACAACATTCTACAGTGATACGCCATCCCATCTGGTTTGGGCTTAGTGGGACAATCATTTGTTTTTCAACAGGACAATGACCTATCACACCTTCAGGCTGTGTAAGGTCTATTTTAACAAGAAGGAAAGTGATGGAGTGCTGCATCAGATGACCTGGCCTCCACAATCCCCCAACCTCAACCAAATTTAGATGGTTTGTGATGAATCGGGCCGCAGAGTGAAGGAAAAGCAGCCAACTAGTGCTCAGCATATGTGGGAACTCCTTCAAGACTGTTGGAAAAGCATTCCAGGTGAAGCTGGTTCAGAGAATGCCAAGAGTGTGCAAAGCTGTCATCAAGGCAAAGGGTGGCTATTTGAAGAATCTCAAATATTAAACATATTTTGATTTGTTTAACACTTTTTTGGTTACTACATGATTCCATATGTGTTATTTCATAGTTTTGATGTCTTCAATATTATTCTACAATGTATAAAATAGTAAAAAAAAAACTTTAAAAAATTTAATTAGTAGGCGTATCCAAACTGTTGACTGGTACTGTATATATATATATATATATATATATATATATATATATATATACTACCGTATATATATTTATATATACAGTTGAAGTCAGAAGATTATATACACCTTAACCAAATACATTTAAACTCAGTTTTTCACAATTCCTGAGATTTAATCCTAGTATAAAATCCCTGTTTTGTTAGAATCACCACTTTATTTTAAGAATGTGAAATGCCAGAATAATGGTAGAGAGAATGATTTATTTCAGCTTTTATTTATTTCATCACATTCCCAGTGGGTCAGACGTTTACATACATTCAATTAGTATTTGGTAGCATTGCCTTTAAATTGTTTAACTTGGGTCAAATGTTTTGGGTATCCTTCCACAAGCTTCCCACAATAAGTTGGGTGAATTTTGGTCCATTCCTCCTGACAGATCTGGTAGGTCTCCTTGCTCGCACACGCTTTTTCAGTTCTGCCCACAAATGTTATATAGGATTGAGGTCAGGGCTTTGTGATGGCCACTTTGTTGTCCTTAAGCCATTTTGCCACAACTTTGGAAGTATGCTTGGGGTCATTGTCCATTTGGAAGACCCATTTGCGACCAAGCTTTAACTTCCTGACTGATGTCTTGCGATGTTGCTTCAATATATCCACATCATTTTCCTACCTCATGATGCCATCTATTTTGTGAAGTGCTCCTCCTGGTAAAAGCTTCCCCTTTTTTCCTCCAAACATAGCGATGGTCATTATGGCCAAACAGTTCTATTTTTGTTTCATCAGACCAGAGGACATTTCTCCAAAAAGTATGATCTTTGTCCCCATGTGCAGTTGCAAACCGTAGTCTGGCTTTTTTATGGCAGTTTTGGAGCAGTGGTTTCCTTGCTGAGCGCCTTTCAGGTTATGTCGATATAGGACTCGTTTTAATGTGGATATAGATACTTTTGTACCTGTTTCCTCCAGCATCTTCACAAGGTCCTTTGCTGTTGTTCTGGGATTTATTTGCACATTTCGCAAATAAAATACGTTCATCTCTAGGAGACGGAACGCGTCTCCTTCCTGAGCGGTATGACGCCTGCATGGTCCTATGGTGTTTATACTTGCGTACTATTGTTTGTACAGATGAACATGGTACCTTCAGGCATTTGGAAATTGCCCCCAAGTATGAACCAGACTTGTGGAGGTCTACCATTTTTTTCTGAGGTTTTGGATGATTTATTTTGATTTTCCCATGATGTCAAGCAAAGATGAGCTGAATTTGAAGGTAGGCCTTGAAATACATCCACAGGTATACCTCCAATTGACTCAAATGATGTCATTTAGCCTATCAGAAGCTTCTAAAGTCATTACATCTTTTTCTGGAGTTTTCCAAGCTGTTTAAAGCCACAGTCAACTTAGTGTATGTAAACTTCTGACCCACTGGATTTGTGATCCAGTGAATTGTAAGTGAAATAATCTGTCTGTAAACAATTGTTGGAAAAATTACTTGTGTCGTGCACAAAGTAGATGTCCTAACCGACTTGCAAAAACTATAGTTTGTTAACAAGACATTTTTAAGTGGTTGAAAAATGAGTTTCAATGACTCCAACCTATGTGTATGTAAACTTCCGACTTCAACTGATATATATGGATGGAACTGGAGGTGCCTAATGGAACTGGGGGTGCCTAAGCCAGCTTGTTGGGCTGTTACGTCCTAGCTGGCTCGAGAGGTTTCTTGGCTCGGAAGGCGCCCATCCCACGTCAGTACTCAGCTGACGTGGGACAGGATTTTATGCTCAGCCGGCTCGTCAGGCTGCTACACCTCCGCCGGATCTTTGGGCTCCCACGCCTCAGCGGGATCGACAGGCCTTCATGACTCTGCCGGTTCGTCGGGGTTTCACGCCGAGTCGGCTTGTCCAGCGCCTGTGCTGATGCTGTTCCTGTCTTGTTTTATGTCTGTTCCTGATTAAATGTTTGACCCCACGTACTTGCTTCCCACCCCCAGCGTCGGTCCTTACGGTAATTTGTTAGATATTAGTTGTTAGATTTTACTGCACTGTCAGAGCTAGAAGCACAATCATTTCGCCACACCCACAATAACATCTGCTAATCACGTGTATGTGACCAATAAAATGTTATTTGATTTGGTTGAACTGAATGCCTCGATGCCTGTCAGCCTGCTTTATATAGCAAGCCACGCCCGGTGACTCACTGTCCGTAGGAGTGATCCATTTTCGTGAATGGGGTGCGTTACCTAATAAACTGTCCGGTAAGTGTATAACTGTTGCGGTGGCTTCAATGTTTGGGTCTTCTATAGAGAAAGTCTTAATCTTAAAAGAGTCAAATATAAACTGGGCCCAATAGTGTCCTTTCTTGGCATTTATTCCTGAATGACAGATTACTGAGCTCAATCTGTAGGTCAACCTCTCATTGAAAACTGCTGGAAGATCAATAAAGCGAAATGGGGATACAGGGTTTTGAATTACAGTGGTGACCTTTGACCTTACACAAGTAACATAAAGTACAAGAATATCTGGAGTGCTGGTGTAAATTGTTTGTCTACTGAGTACTGCTGCACATTTCTTTGCATGTGTGTGGTGCTTCTCCCTTTGTAATCATTTGCTTGAAAATAACGTCAAATCTTTTGTCTTTGTTAGTGGAATGCTAAACATTGAAGATTTTAATAAGACAAAGGCCAAGTAATAATCACTTGTATTTCCCACAAATTGCAATTTGGAGAGATGAGCAATGATCTCTGAATCAGTCCAAGAGGCAAACCTTTGAATTGATTGTGATCAAAGTGTGTTTAAGAAAATCATTGGAAAGCTATGCATAATTGGGGTGATGTAAACCTATAGCAACATGATTTTCCTAGGATACTACCACAAAAACATTTTATTTGTCAGGCCAAGCGATTGACTTAATGCATTTTTTTGGCACATGTCAAGGCTGGCCTTAGGCTGATTTCAATGTGTAAAGGTTAGTCTATTACCATCACCATTAGGTTAATCTAGGTCGTTAACAGGTATGCCAGTTCGTCATTGTGTACATTGTGTCTTTGTTTACAATTTATTTCACGCTGGGAGAACAAAGTAAGCAACAACAAAAAAGTGTTTAGTCTTTACAACTGATATTCAACAGAACAACAGTACATGCATTTATTGTTTTGGAATTAATATAACATGCATGACTAAATACATACGTGTATAACACAGTCCCCCTCCAAAACCAACCATATTTGGTTAGTAGAGAGTAGAGACCCTACTGAGTATTTTCTACCCCACTTTAGCTGAAACAGGTAGAAAAGCTTTCTCTCTACAAGCCAATATGTATCCCATGTAAAGTATATGACTTTGTGTTGCATTGGAGGCTCTGGAGTGGGGAAGAAGGAAGTGCTGCTGGGTATGTATGACACAGTCCCCCTCTAAAACGACACATATTTGGTTAGTTAGACCCCACTAAGTATTCTCCACCCACTTTAACTGATACAGGTAGAACAGTTCTCTCTCTACAGTCCCATTTTCTCAACATACCAGTGTCAACATTCCATTTTTTCATTATTGGTCTTAAAACATGTTTTTAAAACCATATTTTTAAAATTTGTTTTCTCAAATTATATATTGCATTCACTTGTTGGCACAATAAACGTGGCCATTAATTAACATGCAATATAATTTGAATGAGTTATCCACATTGCAATGTTTTGAAATGTGGGCTTTTATTTTTTAAGGTTTCCTTATTAGCATACAAAGTAACATCATCGTTTGTGCTGCTGCCAGAATACCAGTAGGAAAAGGCGTTTCCATCCACGATCCGGCAAGACTGTGTAGCTTATCCTACTTACAACCTGACGGACGCATCGAACTTGCCTGGACCAAAAAACAACGCACTTATCCACACTAGCCAATAGAATTTCAACATAAGAATTGCTTTTGTAATCGCTTTTATATATTTAGGCTATACAATAAAATCCATTACAAGACAGCGGTCTATAGCTAACAACATCCTAAACCAACTACATTCTGGATAGAGGAGCTGACTGAGGAAGAGTCATTTGCAGGAAGATTGTATGCGTGTACATCGAATAGAAATCACATTTTAATAAAGTTTTGTGATTGAAGTGAACACTTTCTCTTACGCACCGACACAGGTCATCTCTCTCGCTTCGCTGACTCATAGCCTACACAGAACCCAGGGTAAGTCACCAAGTCATCTTTTCGTTTCTGTCTTCAGTCATTCGTTGTGATGTTATAATCATGTTGGTGATATATATTGTATTGTGTGCGAATGTGTTTGGCTGTAGTGTTGCTTGTGGAACTTTGTCATTATCAAATAATCAATAATCAATCATTGGATTTGCTGTAAGCTACAGCCTATCGTCATTTTTGCACCATCGGTGTGCATTCCCACACACAATGGACCATAAACCATGATGCTTTCATAATGGTGTGTTTCAAAACGCTTGACATGGTTCATTTTCATGTGGTTGTTTGGTTGTTGTTGTTTTTTTCTGGGATGATAACCCATTTCCCAACAAGTTAACAATGCCGGTCATTTTCCTTGGTTTGAATGATGTCTGGTTACTCGGGAAGAGAACCCGGCTTGAACCGGTGTACATGGAGCTGACGGTTGAACAGTTAAAGGAGACGGCCCTATCCTCCAACTAAGGACCATTTCATTTAGATGATTTATTGATTCATCGTTGTGATGATATTGAGTAGGCTGTCACTCCTGATTTCTACACATTGTTGTGTAGACTAGGTTAATCTCTTCAAATAAAATTAAATAAAATGTTATTGGTCACATACACATATTTAGCAGATGTTATTGCGGGTGTAGCGAAATGCTTGTGTTCATAGCTCCAACAGTGCAGTAGTATCAAATCCCATCCTTTAATAAAATGATTTCATTTCAACATCGAATGGCAACCCATACTTCATCTGGAACGTTCTATGGTGTTCAATGTCAGACGATAATAATCGATATTAAAACATCAACCTCTGATCTAGTTAGTGTCAGTTGGTGTTCATCGGTGCCTCGTGAGTATGAATGAATGGGGAAAATGTCGAGCCTACGTCAAGCTTTATCCCGAGTGTTGCACGAGTCCAGCATCACCATGCACGAATGTGTGCACGACTCGCGAGTGAGAAATTGGGGGACAAGTGAATGACTGCTTGCTGAAAACTACTGTTGCGCTATACTGTAATGAATAAGGATGATTATTGAGACAATAGGATTATTACTAACACTACTGTAATGAAATGATAACAATATTATTAGGTGGTTAATTAGTACTAATGCATTACTAATGTATTATCATCAAGATATCATTTTTGGTCGATTTCATTCTCATTTCTGTCAGTGATTTGGTGTACCGTGTTTATATTTTCCATATAGGTAGCGTCTCAGAGTAGGACTGCTGATCTAGAATCAGTTATCATTTTAGCTCATATTGAATAGAATTAAATGGAGGGGGGGGGGGGGGGGGCTGATCCTAGATCAGCAATGCTACTCTGAGACACTTCATGCAACATACGGTTCCTGATCCTCCCAACAGTAAGTACAGTGATCCAGATTGAACCGTTCTGTACAAGCATTACCCAAACTAAATGACTTAAATGTAATGGTGGAATACACTGTAAACATGGTTAAGCAAAGGTTGACAGCTGTCACTGCATTTCCTGCCATTGCTTTTCCTCTCAAAAGTGACATTCCAAATATACCAAGTAGACTTCCACTAGTTTGAATAATGATATGTATGTTCACAATACTTGTGTAAAAAAAAAAGTGTGCAGATAAACTCATAAAATGATATCTGTTGTAGGCTACCATAACACGTTGTGTCAGATGTGTTATACATCTCTTGTACCTGAGGGTGTGTACTAGGCCAATGATATTTGTCTGAAAGCACATATCTGGTACCAGGCAATATTTATATTGTCCAAAGTCATTCTGTAAGAGAGTATAACACTTAAACTGTCACCACAAAGAAAGTTCTGCTCTGATCTGTGCTATTAGAAATGCACCAGTTGTTGTTGTGTTTAATGTTTTTAAATGTCTTCCTGAAACCCCTTTTAGTTGACTCAGAGACTGCTGCAAACACTCGACCACTAACATTCCCACAGACACAGACAGGAAGTAGCCAAGGGGAAGCACATTTCTGCTGCACTGGCCATTTTTGTCCTCCGAGCAAAAAAACTGAAATCAATATATCAAATGGGAGCGCCCGGCCCGGCAGAGAGAGAGAGAGAGAGAGACAGAGAGGAGAGAGAGAGAGAGAGGAGAGAGAGAGGAGAGAGGGGGGAGAGAAATCATTCAACCAAAAAGCTGACTCAATGTCACATATCTACCACCACGTCCAAGAAACCCTGTTGTTATTTTGGCTTTACAGATCAGAGCAGAACTTTCTGTACTGTGACCATTGAGAATTTTCTGACTGACTCACTTCACTTATGGATTCAGGAATTCCCCACTCTCTTCCAGAAGGAAAGGACTCTATAAATGAAATGCTTTGTCATGATATGATGTAAGATACAGCAGTGTTTCTGTATTGGTGTTGGCAGTCTCTGCACATATTTTCACACCCGACAGACAGTAAGGGAGTCAGGATGTGCTAGTGACAATGCACAGTATCCGTTATAGCTCTGGAATGTTCACACGTTCATCTCACTCTGCCAGATGTAGAGGAAAATATGTCTCAAAGGGATCCTCCTGTTGGGTCCTGTGTTACATCATTTTGTCCAGTGTTACATCATTTTGTCCTGTGTTACATCATTGAGCTGTAACTGTTTATATTGGGTTGAACTCTGGAGAGAATTTTGAAATTGGACATCTCCCCCAAATCTTTCCAACCATGATTCCATTCCGGAACAGATATGGACCCCCCCCCCCCTCTTTAATCCAGATTTATTGTGATTCAGTCACACACAGATGTACACACAAATGCACACACTCACACACATGCGCACGCGGACACACACACACACACACACCATCAAATTCACATCCTTGGCTGGCACAGAGGAGCACAACAACCCCGACACTAATGGAAGTCTTTCACTTTAGCCTAATAGAAGAGAAACTGATCAAATGTGAAGCAACGGAGAGACCTTGCATTTTGTGTGGTGTGTGTGTGTCTGTATGTGTATGTGTGTTTGACCTTGTGCTGTGCTTATGTAATACACATGTGAATACCTTATACCGTATCCTAATGCTTTTGCTGCTAGCTCTCAGCTGTAGCATTTTAGGTAACATGTTAGATGGCTGTGAGCATTACACACACAGATAAAGGGGTCTGTAATGCCCTAATGCTCTGTTCACTGGGGCTGGCTGCGGTCCAGAGGGAGTGTGTGTGTATGTGTGTGTGTGTCTGGTGTGTGTGTGTGTAGTGTGTGTGTGTGTGTGTGTGTGTGTGTGGGTGTTTGTTGTGTTGTGTGTGTGTGTGTGTGTTGTGTGGGTTGGTGTGTGTGTGTGTGTGTGTGTGTGTGTGTTTGGTATGAGGTATTTTCTGAAGGTTTCTTGAGATACTGCAATGAAATAGCAGCATTATCGTACTGTATATTCATCGTCATGGCAACTATGCTAAATTAGTAGTAAGGTACTGTCCTCTCTGGCTGAACACCAATGTTTCACATGGCTTCTATTGAGTGTTTCTGAGTGTGGTCGTATAATATGTGTGTTTGTTTTGTCACCACAGTCTGTGATGGAGACATGTAGCTCAGTCTCAGAGCTGTTGCATTGTGTTATATTCATAAGTTTGATTAAAGTGGTTTTATCTGTAAAGCAATGAAAATTGGTTAGTACACACGTGTGCAGACAGGGGTCAGTGTATATGCCAAGAGCTTCAATCTGGCAGTCTATCAACAGTGGCTGTTTCCCTTGTTACACTGGAAAATACAACACTACTGTGAAAATATGCAAGAAGGTAGGGCAATGCACACACACACACGCACACACACACACACCACACACCACACAACACACACACACACACACCACACACACACACACACACACACACCACACACACACACACACACACACACACACAACACACACACACACATCACACACACACACACGACACACACACATGCACACACACACACACACACATACACACACACTCCCTCTGGACCGCAGCCAGCCCAGTGAACAGAGCATTAGGGCATACAGACCCCTTATCTGTGTGTGTAATGCTCACATCCGGACCAAGGCCTGCTGTGGTCGTGTGTGTGTGTGTGTGGTGTGTGTGTGTGTGTGTGTGTGTGTGTGTGTGTGTGTGTGTGTTGTGTGTGTGTGTGTGTGTGTGTGTGTGTGTGTGTGTGTGTGTGGTGTGTGTGGTGTGTGTGTGTTGTGTGTGTGTGTGAGAGAGAGAGAAAGCAGAATAGAAGGTAATGAATGAGGAAATGCTACAGGATGCAATGACCTCGTCCCACTAGCGCACCAGGGTCACACTGCACACCACACCACACACACACACACACACACACACACACACACACACACACACACACACACAAACATACACTTCCCATTGAATGTAGGCCAAACTCCTGATTATAGTCACCAGCCCAGCTGCATCATGGGAGGAAAATAGCTTCCGTTTCGTATCTGCTTTTATGTATTTGGCTGAGAATTTGTTCTTAACTGACTTGCCTTGTTAAATAAAGGTTAAATAAATAAAAATATTAGTAAAATAAACCAATGAAGAAGGAGGAAGATAAGGACAGGCCGTTGACATGGAAACGTTATATTATTATCTCCTGTTTTCTTTAATGACATTACCAAAAGCCTCTTACTCTAACTGCCCTAGCGATGAAAACTAAAGAGGGAGAAACACCTGTTAGTGAAGCCTTTGACTTTCACTCATGTTGTTCTTCACACTGACTCTGAGTCAGCTGTAACATGTTGCAGAACAAGTGATGTCAGGTTATTTACTTTTAAGACCTGATCCCAGTTCAGGTTTCAGGTGTCAGCTGGTGGTTGTACAATGATATCCTGTATAATGTTCTGTACCCAACAGATCCAGGGTTGCTTTTGATTCTCAGATCCTAATGGGAAACCTGATCCTACAGTACATCTGTTAATGGCAAGTACAGCCTGCAGCTTCACGTTGCTTTACTTTTCTTTCAGAAGGGAAGGGGAGTAACAGGGAGGGAGGGAGGGAGAGGGGAAGGAGGGAGGGAGAGGGGAATCTGGCCATCTTTTCAGAAGAGGAGGGTAAGGGGGGATGGAGGAAGGGAGAGGGGAAGGAGGAGTGTGTCTGAGTCATCTACAGTTACAGACATCATCGGAGAACAGAGGGAGGGACGGACGGGAGGAGAGGAGAAGAGGGAAGAAGGGACGAGAGGAGAGAGGAGGAAGTTATCATTCATGGAATCCATTACCTAAGA
The DNA here is from genome assembly GCF_002910315.2 of Salvelinus sp. IW2-2015. NCBI lineage: Eukaryota > Metazoa > Chordata > Actinopteri > Salmoniformes > Salmonidae > Salvelinus > Salvelinus sp. IW2-2015. Next base: position 1,368,270 of record NC_036876.1, on the reverse strand, counting down.
GGGTTTAGTGTCACTCAGATCTGATGATGTCAGTGTGGGGGCTGCTAGGTGACCTCACCTCCTCTTCCCTTCTATCTAGTTTATATCTATACTATAATAGGTGTATTTGAGCTACTGACCTCCTTCCCTCTTCTATCTGATGTATATCTATTCTATAATAGCTCAAACCCATACTTAGCGTTACCGTCTGTGTTTAACTTAGCAGTATGGCGCAGAGATAAACACTTAATTAGAGTATGACTTTACTCCCAAGCAGAAGCATGGCTGTGTGACTCAACACTTTACAGCATGATTCACAGGAGTTTGTGTGTGTGTGCGCGCACGTGAGTCTGTGCGTGGGTGCACTTTGTTCTTTTCCATTAGTGGAATCAGCAGCATGGATGTAGGAGGAGGAGGAGGACGCAATATGATTCAGAGAAAATTAAACTCAGTCAATCATCCAATCATCGTCCTCCTGCATGTGCGTTCCTTCTATAGGAGATGAGACATTTAAATGACGTCCCAGCTAGCACATAACATTCTGAGAACCATATGTTTCTTAGAGGTTGGTGAGAGCGTTGTTATCTTATAGTTATTTTGCATACAACCGTCCCACGTTCTGGGAAGGTTGCAGTACCGGCAGGTAACCTAGCGGTTAGAGCGTTGGGCCAGTAACCGAAAGGTTGCTGGTTTGAATATCCAAGCCGACAAGGTGAAAAATCTGCCAATGTTCCCTTGAGCAAGGCACCTAACCCTAATTTGCTCAAGAGGCACCATACTGTTATGGCTGACCATATTTTACTGCACCTGGTGTATGTGAAAATAAAAACATAATAAAAAATGGATAGTTGCTTGGCTTTGGAACATTCTCAGCACATTTAAGGAACTTGACAAAAAAACGTTCATACAGGTTTACTCATGCTTTTATTTAAAGTGATGTTCTCAAATTGTTCCAAAAACGTTAAACAATGTTCTTCTGTGGGAATTTCAGTACTTCATCATAACGTTCCCTACAGGTTTCCTCATGGTTCTATTTAAAACGGCAATCCATCACTTTCTTTATTCTGCAGAACACGGAAGAGTGCATGATCAGTTTCATAGAAAATTCCATCACAGGCCTTGAGCAAAAAGCAGGTGGATGCCTTTGACAGCCAAAGATCAACTCCGGAGGCCATGGCCAGGGTTTCACCATCCCAGTCATCCGGATTGTCCCTCATAATCCGGAACGGCGCATTGGTAAAGGTAGATGGTCTGCACCAGCCTGGGGGTTGAGTTCCATCTGGTTGGCACGGCCCTCAGTAGAGTCGGCTGCTAGCAGCGCAGCCACAGAGACAGTCTTTCCGTTGATAACACTCAGACATAAATTGTTGTGCTATTTTAAATGTAGGTCCCTAAACTCAGATATTCATCTTCCATCCCTTATCACCACAATTTTCACGAGAAAATCCCACTTTGAAAACTGTTTGAGATGCAACACGTTAGCCATCCCGATCAGCTTACTTTTATCGAGCAGTAAAACGAACGTAAAGTAACTGCCAAAAGGCAGCAGATGACGTATGGCGTCTATAGGCAGGGCTGAACTCTATCCCTTTACTTTCTTCACGCCAATATGCATGCGCATTTATTATTTGAGTGCAATGAAAATGAATGGGACATACCGTAAAACTACAATTAAACACAGCCTCAAATAGCCGCCTGTCCCTTTTAATAGCCGGGCGACAGCAAAAAGTTCAGCAAATAAACGCCTGTTTAAAATAAATGCTGGGTTTCAATTAATTGTTAACGAGGTTACCATGAATAATCATTAATTGTTGATGAGGTTTAATGTTTGATTTGTTACATTAAATAACTAAGTAATGATTTTTGATGTCAATCTTCTGTTTTTATTGCCAGTAAGAAACTGCTAGCCATTGGCTGCTGACAGTTGAGAACTGTTCGCTAACTGGCAAGTACAAAACCAGTCAACAACTTCGGGAGTACAAACCCCCAGACATCAGCCGATCACACTCTAGTTGTGATAGTAATAGCTGCCAAAATTATGCACAGTCAGAGGAGAATAATGATTCTGTCAAGGAACATTTAATTTATTTAAATAGAGCCATACTGACAAAATAAACGTGACACAATGTGTAAATGATAACACATTAGTGCAGGAAATTAAGATACTGATTAAAATGCTGGAATTAAACAATTAACTATGCAAATTAGCAAAAGTTGTCTGCATTAAGGAAATAGACACCTGGCTCAAATAGAAGCCTCGCTCAAATAGAAGCCTGTCTCTAATAAGTGCCTGTTGTTTTAGTGATAAATGCCTGTGCTATTAATAGAAGTTGTACGGTATTGACACGTGAAAGGCATCGAAGCTCTGTGCCTTTTGGCATCCATTAGCTGGCAGTATAAGGTAGAAACACACATGTGCAACTCATGTCAATGGCTTGCATTGAGTTTTAAAGGTGAGAAAGGCCCACGTCGAGGCTGCGTTTCCGCTGGCCTCCTTGCGCATTTTGTACCAGAGCACCGCAAGTTTGGGAAGTACTAGTTCAGGAATCGGTTTTATCATTCAGAAAAAAAAAGTTGACAAAATAATTATTGATAAATGCATTCGGAAAGTATTCAGACCCCTTCACTTTTCCCACATTTTGTTACGTTACAGCATTATTCTAAAATTTATTAAATAGTTTTTTCCCCTCATCAATCTACACACAATACCCCATAATGACAAAGCAAAAATAGTTTTTTTTTACATTTTCACATTTTCATAATTATTCAGACTCTTTACTCAGTACTTTGGTTAAAGCACTTTTGGCAGCAATTACAGCCTTGAGTCTTCTTTGATATGACTCTACAAGATTGTAAGACCTGTATTTCGGGAAGTTTCTCCCATTCTTCTTTGCAGATCCTCTCAAGCTCTGTCAGGTTGGATGGGGAGCGTCGCTATACAGCTATTTTCAGGTCTCTCCAGAGATGTAGATCTGGTTCAAGTTCAGGCTTTGGCTGGGCCACTCAAGGACATTCAGAGACTTGTCCCAAAGCCACTCCTATGTTGACTTGGCTGTGTGCTTAGGGTCGTTGTCATGTTGGAAGGTGAACCTTTACTCCAGTCTGAGGTCCTGAGCACTCTAGAGCAGGTTTTCATCAAGGATCTCTCTGTACTTTGCTCTGTTCATCTTTCCCTTGATCCTGACTAGTACCCCAGTCCCTGCCGCTGAAAAACATCCCCACAGCATGATGCTGCCACCACCATGCTTCACCGTAGTGAACGAGATAATCTTGTTTCTCATGGTCTGAGAGTCTTTAGGTGCCTTTTGGCAAACTCCAAGCAGGCTGTCATGTGCCTTTTACTGAGAAGTGGCTTTCGTCTGGCCATTCTACCACAAAGACCTGATTGGTGGATTGCTGCAGAGATGGTTGTCCTTCTGGAAGGTTCTTCCATCTCCACAGAGTAACTCTGGAGCTCTGTCAGAATGACCATTGCGTTCTTGGTCACCTCCATGACCAAGGCCCTTCTCCCCCTATTGCTCAGTTTGGCCAGGTGGACAGCTCTAGGAAGAGTCTTGGTGGTTCCAAACTTCTTCAATTTAAGAATGATGGAGGCCACTGTGTTCTTGGGGACCTTCAATTCTGCAGAAATGTTTTGGTACCCTTCCCCAGATCTGTGTCTCGGCACAATCCTGTCTCGGAGCACTACGGACAAGTCCTTCGACCTCATGGCTTGGTTTTTGCTCTGACATGCACTGTCAACTGTGTGACCTGATATAGACAGGTGTGTGCCTTTCCAAATCATGTCCAAACAATTTAATTTACCACAGGTGGACTCTAATCAAGGATTATCAATGGAAAAAGAATGCACCTGAGCTCAATTTCGAGTCTAATATCCAAGTGTCTGAATACTTCTGTAAATATGTCACGTCTGCCTCGCTGGTACTCGAGGCCACCAGGCTGCTTATCATTACGCAAACCTGTCACCATCGTTACGCGCACCAGTGCTTTATCAGACTCACCTGGTCTCCATCACGTAATTTATTGCCTCCCCTATATCTGTCACTTCCTCAGTTTCATTCCCGTGTCTGCATTGATGTTGTTTTGTTTCTCTTGTTCAGACGCTGTTCTTGTTTTGTGTCATGTCTATTTATTATTAAATCCTCACCCTGTACTTGCTTCCTGTCTCCCAGCGTCTGTATTTAAGGAACCATTGCAAAATGAGAAAATTCAGTTTTTTATGCAAACATTTCTGAAAACCTGTTTTTGCTTTGTCATTATGGGGTATTGTGTGTAAATTAACGAGGAACATTTTATATTTAATCCATTTTAGTATAAGGCTATAACGTAACAAAATGAGGAAAAAGTGAAGGGGTCTGACTAATTTCCGAATGCACTGTATATACTGTTCCAATCAAAATTTTGGTCACAGCTACTCATTCCAGCGTTTTTCTTTATTTTTACTATTTTCTACATTGTAGAATAATAGGGAAGAAATTAAAACTATGAAATAACACACGTGAAATCATGTAGTAACCAAAAAAGGGACAGCTTTGCACACTCTTGGCATTCTCTTAACCAGCTTCATGAAGTAGTCACCCGGAATGTATTTCAATTAACCAGGTGTGCCTTGTTAAAAGTTAATCCTTGTTAATGTGTTTGAGCCAATCAGTTGTGTTGTGACAAGGTAGGGGTGGTATACAGAATATAGCTCTATTTGGTAAAAGACCAAGTCCATATTATGGCAAGAACAGCTCAAATAAGCAAAGAGAAACGAATGTCCATCATTACTTTAAGACATGACGATCAATCAATCTGGAAAATTTCAAGAACTTTGAAAGTTTCTTCAAGTGCAGTCGAAAAACCATCAAGTGCTATGATGAAACAGCTCTCATGAGGACCGCCACAGGAAAGGAAAGACCCAGAGTTACCTCTGCTGCAGAGGATTAATTAATTAGAGTTAACTTCTGTAGGGTAGGGGGCAGCATTCGGGATTTTGTATGAAAAGCGTGCCCAAATTAAACTGCATGCTACTCAGGCCCAGAAGCTAAGATATGCATACTATTAGTAGATTTGGATAGAAAACACTCTGACGTTTCTAAAACTGTTTGAATCATGTCTGTGAGTATAACAGAACTTATTTGGCAGGCGAAACTTCGAGGACAAACCATTCCGATTTTGTTTTTTTGAGGTCACTCTCTTTTCAATGGAATTTCATTGGGAATCCAGATTTCTAAGCGACTTTGTTTTAATTCCTATTCCTTCCGCTGGATGTCAACAGTCTTTAGAAATTGGTTGAGGTTTTTCGTTTGAGAAATGAAGAAGTAGCACTGTTCAGAACGAGGGTAGAGGGAAGTGTAATCTTGGTTGGAGGCGCGTGACCTGAAAGCTCGCTACACATTGTTTTCCTCCGGTATTGAATGCAGTTGATCCCGTCTTAAATTTTATTGATTATTTACGTTAAAAAATACCTAAAGTTGTATTAGGAAAGTAGTTTGAAATGTTTGGACAAAGATTACAGGTAACTTTTGTAGTCATGTTGCGCGAGTTGGAACCGGTGTTTTTCTGGATCAAACGCGCCAAATAAATTGACATTTTGGATATATATCGACGGAATTAATCGAACACAAGGACCATTTGTGATGTTTATGGGACATATTGGAGTGCCAACAGAAGAAGTTCGTCAAAGTTAAGGCATGAATTATATCTTTATTTCTGCGTTTTGTGTCGCGCCTGGAGGGTTGAAATATGATTGTCTGTGTTTGTTTGCTGGGGTGCTATCCCAAGAAGAAGAGACTTGCTTGGGCCAAGAAACACGAGCAATGAACATTAGACCGGTGGAAATCTGTCCTTTGGTCTGATGAGTCTAATTTCAAGATTTTTGGTTCCAACCGCCGTGTCTTTATGAGACGCAGAGTAGGTGAACGGATAATCTCCGCATGTGTGATTCCCACTGTGAAGCATGGAGGAGGAGGTGTGATGGTGTGGGAGTGCTTTGCTGGTGACACTGCCTGTGATTTATTTAGAATTCAAGGCACACTTTACTAGCATGGCTACCACAGCATTCTGCAGCGATAATTCATCCCATCTGGTTTGCGCTTAGTGGGACTATTATTTATTTTTCAACAGGACAATGACCCAAAACACACCTCCAGGATGTGTAAGGGCTATTTGACAAAGAAGGAGAGTGATGGAGTGATGCATCAGATGACCTGGACTCCACAATCACCCGACCTCAACCTAATTGAGATGGTTTGGGATGAGTTGGATCGCAGAGTTAAGGAAATGGAGCCAACAAGTGCCCAGCATATGTGGGAACTCCTTCAAGACTGTTGGAAAGCATTCCAGGTGAAGCTAGTTGAGAGAATGCCATGAGAGTGTAAAGCTGCCATCAAGGCAAAGGGTGGCTACTTTGAAGAATTTAAAATCTAAAATATATTTTGATTTGTTTAACACTTTTTTGGTTACTACATGATTCCATATGTTTTAGTTCATAGTTTGTTTCTTCACTATTATTCTGCAATGTGGAAAATAGTAAAAATAAAGAAAAACCTGAGTAGGTGTGTCCTAACTTTTGAATGGTACCGTTTTTTAAAATATTTTTTTACAGTCCCTAAACTTTACATTTATCAGGATAATGCTGTACTTTGACTTGGGTAGGGTCATTTTCAGAACAGTGGTGAAGTTCATATTTAGTGACTCATACCAGCTCTTCGAGTAACTCCACACAATTCAACTGACTATTCCATTCCTATGCACATCGTCAGATTCACTCTAAGAAGAGCATAATGTATACACACTCAAGTAAGGAGAGACTATTTCCATATTGAATACTGCACTGTTGGGTAGGGCTTGCAAGTTAAGCATTTCACTGTACTCGTGCATGTGACAAATAAAACTTGAGTGGAGGTAGAGATAGGTGGAGAAAGAAAGAGGGAGAATGAAGGAAGAGACAAGGAGAAGGGGAGGAGAGTGCTTTGATTCACACTCTAGATCTACAAAGAACATCAAACTACAAATTAATGTACATATATTTTAGTTATATCTCCTGTTTTTTTTGTGTTTTTTTACTGTTTGCCACATCAATGTTTACTGTCAGAGTTGTGAACATGGATCTGTACCAATCTTCTGATGTGTCGATACAAGCAGTCGGACTTTGGACTATTCATTCAGACCAGGAGTGCATTGAAATCAAGTCAACAACAGCCACAAGCCTGTCTCTAATATGTGCCTGTCTCTGTTTCCAGCTATGGAAACCTTAACAGTCTCCAGTATGTACAGAAGTTTGAGGTCTCCTTCTAAATTTGATCTCTGACTCAGTCACCACCTCATGTGGACACAACTTCTACAAGGCCTGTAATCAACAAACACTGTGAGAAAAGTGACCAGTTCAAGTGTCCACTCTGTCAAGAGCGATTCCAAAGAAGACCTAAGCTACGTGTCAACATAACACTAAAGCAAAGAGCCCAGCTCCTTGCACCAGTCACGGCTCCAGCTCCTGTACCAACCCCAGCACCTGTTCCAGCCACAGATCCAGCCCCTGTACCAGCCCCAGCTCCAGCCCCTGTACCAGCCCCAGCTCCAGCCCCTGTACCAGCCCCAGCTACAGCCCCTCTACCAGCACCAGCCCCTGTACCATCACCAGCCCCTGTACCAGCCCCAGCCCCCTGTCCCAGACCCAGCTACAGCCCCTCTACCAGCCACAGCTCCAGTCCCTGTTACCAGCTCCAGCCCTTGTACCAGCCCCAGCTCCATCCCCTCTACAGCCCCAGCTCCAGCCCCTGTACCAGCCCCAGCTCCATCCCATGTCCCAGCCCCAGCTCCAGCCCCTCTACCAGCCCCAGCTCCAGCCCCTCTACCAGCCCAGCTCCATCCCTGTACCAGCCCTAGCTCCATCCCATGTCCCAGCCCAGCTCCAGCCCCTCTACCAGCCCCAGCTCATCCCATGTCCAGCCCAGCTCCAGCCCCCTTCAGCCCCAGCTCCATCCCTGTCCAGCCCCAGCTCCAGCCCCTCTACCAGCCCCAGCTCCATCCCCTGTACCAGCCCAGCTCCAGCCCCTCTACCAGCCCAGCTCCAGCCCCTCTACCAGCCCCAGCTCCATCCCTGTACCAGCCCCAGCTCCAGCCCCTCTACCAGCCCAGCTCCAGGCTTAGCTCCTGCCCAACACCAGCCTCAGGTCAGCCCCTACCGTACCAGCCCTTCCCTGGTGAGACCTGGACTTGTGGCTGGGTATGATCATGCCCTGGTGCTCTGGTTCTGATGATGTTCCACAGACATACCTGCAGCCTGAACCAGAGTGAAACATGATCACTGAAGTACCAGAGGGGGATGTAAGAAGCCAGACAAACCTCTGGGGGAGAGAAGATGTTCAGAAAGCGAAGGCAGAAATGCAGCAGATGATCTATGAGCAACTGGGGAGACGTTAAGGAGATCAAACACTCTGTGGAGCTCAGCAAGAGTAGAGCAGACAGCGAGCGAGAGATCAGTTTGAAGTCTGTCAGCGATATGAAGCTCTTAATTGAGATGGCCCGACTGAGCTCATAGAGATCAAGGGGAATCAAAAGCAGCAGAGAGCGGGCTGAAGGGTTCATCAAAGAACTGCAGCAGGAAATCACTGAGCTACACAACACACCACAACACACACACAACACACACCACACACACACCACACACCACACACCACACACCACACACACACCACACACACACACACACACCACACACACACCACACACACACACAAACACCACACACACACAACACACACACACACCACCACAAACACCACACACACACACACAAACACCACATACACAAACACCACATACACACACACCCACACACACCACACACACCACACACACACACACACCACACACACACACACACACACACACACACACACAACACACACACACACACACACACACACAACACACACAACACCACACAAACACACCACACACACACACAAACACCACACATACAACAAACACCACATACACCACACACCACACACACACACACACCACACACACACACACAACAACACACACACACACCCACACACCCACACACACACACACACACCCACACACACACAACTTTGTGTAGCTGACATGTTCAACATCTTACCTGTCCATTTAGGATTAGACTAATTCACTCAGCATTTGTTATACTAGTAATTTATGCAAAGGTACATTACTGTGGGTGCGTGTTCCTGCGTTTGTGGTGTGTGTCCGTGCATGCGTCCAGCTCCTCAGTAAAGTCTAAAAGACTTGCTACGGTGCTGTGCACGTGTTGCATAATGCACTTTTGTATTTGAACAGGTAGGAATCTTCAATATTGGGCTGTGTTAAGCTGTGTACAGCAGTATGAACCGTGTGTGTGTTGTGGTTCTTGGCAGTAACATCCTGTGAGGTTGATGTCAGCCAAACTATATGCACTCTCTTCTTCTCTCTGTTTTCTCTGTCTCTCTATCCTGTCTCTCTCTCTCCCTCCTACACATATTATCTGGGGTGGGTTGATAAAAGAGAGAGAAAAGCAGGGGGAGAGAGAGAGAAGCGGAGCGGGAGAGAGAGTGTGAGAGAGGGGGAGGGAAGAGATTGAAGAGAGTGGGAAAGTGAGAGAGGGCAAGGACCCAGATCTGAGATCGGCGATAACCCAGGCACAGTCTTGGGAGAGAGGAGAAAAGGAGAGCAAGACAGAGGATAAATAGAATAAACATTGTGTGAAGAGGGTGAGAGGAAGGTGGAGATAGAGGGTGGAGATAGAGGGTTAGAGGGGGTGCAGATAGAGGTGGAAGGAAGGGGTGGAGATAGAGGGTGGAGGGAGGAGGTGGGATAGAGGGTGGAGGGAGGAGGTGGAGATAGAGGGTGGAAGGAAGGGGTGGAGATAGAGGGTGGAGGAGGAGGTGGAGATAGAGGGTGGAAGGAAAGGGGTGGAGATAGAGGGTAGAGGGGGGGTGGAGATAGAGGGTGGAAGGAAGGGGTGGAGATAGAGGGTGGAGGGAGGAGGTGGAGATAGAGGGTGGAAGGAAGAGGTGGAGATAGAGGGTGGAAGGAAGGGTGGAGATCAGAGGGTGGAAGGAGGAGTGGAGATAGAGGGTGGAAAGGAAGGGTGGAGATAGAGGTGGAAGTAAGGGGTGGAGATAGGAGGTGGAGGGAGTGTGGAGATAGAGGGTGGAAGGAAGGGGTTTTGGAGATAGAGGGTGGAGGAGTGTGGAGATAGAGGGTGGAGGGAAAAGGGGGTGTATGGAGGAGGTGGAGATATAGGTGTGAGGGAGGGGGTGGAGATAGAAGGGT
>NC_036876.1:1344644-1357879 GCF_002910315.2 Salvelinus sp. IW2-2015 | reverse complement strand
TGTACAGCCCCAGCTACCAGCCCCTGTCCAGCCTCCAGCTACAGCCCCTCTACCAGCACCAGCCCCTGTACCAGCACCCAGCCCTGTACCAGCTCCAGCCCTTGTACCAGCCCCAGCTCCAACCCCTGTACCAGTCCAGCTACAGCCCCTGTACCAGCCCCAGCTCCACCCCTTACCAGCCCCAGCTCCAGCCCTTGTACCAGCCCAGATCCAGCCCCTGTACCAGCCCCAGCTCCAGTCCCTGTACCAGCTCCAGCCCCTGTCCCAGCGCCCAGCTACAGCCCCTCTACCAGCCACAGCTCAGCCCTTGTACCAGCCCAGCTCCATCCCCTGTCCCAGCCCCAGCTCCACCTGTACCAGCCCCAGCTCCAGCCCTTGTACCAGCCCAGCTCCATCCCCTGTACCACCCCAGCCCAGCCCTTTACCAGCTCCAGCTACAGCCCCTGTACCAGCCCCAGCTCCATGCCCCTGTACCAGCCCAGCTCCAGCCCCTTGTACCAGCCCCAGATCCAGCCCTGTACCAGCCCCAGCTCCAGTCCCTGTACCAGCTCCAGCCCCGTGTCATCTCTCTCTTTTTTTTTAGAGGGTGGAGGGAAGGGATGGAGGGAGGAGGTGGAGATAGAGGGTAGAGGGGGGGGTGGAGATAGAGGGTGGAGGGAGTGTGGAGAGAGAACGGCAGGATGGAAGAAGGGAAGGAAACAGAAGAAGTGTTGGAGGAGTGAGAAGGTGAGAATAGAAAATGAAAGTGCATTCCAGCCGGTGTCTATTCCACAAATTACCACCGGCTAAATGTATGACTTTAAAATGCCTATTTACTCTGTTCCATCGGAGGCTGACGACAACGAAGCAGAGAATCTTCACTTGTAAACTCAGTTACAGAAACCGATGCCCGCACACACACCACACATGTGCACACACACCACACATGTGCACACACACCACACATGTGCACACACACACACACACACACACACACACACACACACACACACACACACACACACACGTGCTGGTGAATACTAAGAAATACTCTTGTTAATGCTGGATGATCCCTGACCTCCACCTTCTTGACTTGACGACTTAATGACCTTTAACCCGTTGTGGTTCCAGGAAATGAACTGGCTCTTGAGCTCACCATAGTCTCTGTCATTAGGCTACATGCTAAATACCCAATACTCTCTCTATTTTCTCCCTCTCTTTCTCTCTCTCTTCTTCCCTCAGGCATCTCTCTTCTTGTCTCCTTTATTCCTGTGTGTTCATCTCTCACCCCATTAGGTGATCCAAAATATCACCCTATTCTCAACATAGTGCACAGAGAGCCCTATGGGCCCTGGTCAGAACTAGGCCACTATATATGGAATAGGATGCAATTTGGGATGTAGGCTAGGAGCTACCAGACAAACCCCCAGACTGATTTAGACCAAAATGTCTGTCTGAGCTTCCTTACTGGCAAGTTGTCCTCAAACGGTCTGTGTGTGTGTGTGTGTGTCTGTCGGTGTGTGTGTCTGTCAGTGTGTGTCTGTCTATCTGTCGGTGTGTCTGTCTGGCTGTGTGTCTGTCGGTGTGTCTGTCAGTCGGTGTGTCGGTAGGTGATTCGGTCTCTCTCTCTCTCTCTCTCTCTCTCTACATCTACCTCTTTCTGTCCATGATGTATTGTTAGCTCTCATTAGCAGCAGTAGTCAAAGTTGTCACGTTGTCACCATGTGTCACTTGGGTGACTCTGTCTCTGTCTGTGTCAAAAATGACACCCTGTACCTATTCCTAGTATAGTGCACTACTGTCTTCCTCTAGTTAGAGTAGAAAAATTACAATCATAAACACAGTCCTCAACACAGCACACACAACAACCACACACACACACACACACACACACACACAACACACACCACACACCATACACACACACACACACACACACACAACACACACACACCACACACAGCACCCACACACTACACACACACACACACAGTGAACTGAAAAAATACAAATGACGTCAAGTTTAAGCAAACTTCCAACCTCTTCTCGCTCTTTCTCTCGTCTCTCACTCAGAGGCAGAATGGACATAATTTTTTTCTCTGTAACGCAGAGCCACTAATGAAGCCATTAGAATACAGAACATACATTTCATACCACGCTACCAGAGCTCCGCTCTTCATCCATGTTAACCTACATTCACAGTCTCTCAACACACACACACACACCACACACACACACACACACACACCACACACACACACACACACACACAACAACACAACACACACAACACACACACACACACACACACACACACAAAACACGCACACACTCAGTGTCATTCACAGTCAAGAATGATCCATACACAGTCATCTGTGTTTCTAACTCACACATTCTGCCACATTAGTACTTTGATATTATCTGGATTTTTGTTGCATTTATAGATAGAAGTGATTTGTATAGTGTTTTTGGGATGCCTCCAGACATTCTCTGCATTATACAATATATTGTCATTGAGGACAGAGAGAGAGGAAAGGAGAGAGAGGGGGAGAGAGAGGAGAAGGAAGGAAGGAAGAGAGACAGAGGGAGAGAGAGAGAGGAAAGGAGAGACAGAGGGGGAGAGAGAGGAGGAGGAAGGAAGGAGAGACAGAGGGAGAGAGAGGGAGGGAAGGAGAGACAGAGGGAGAAAGAGGGATGGAAAGAGAGAGATGGAGAGAGAGGGAAGGAAGGAGAGACAGAGGGAGAGAGAGGGAGGGAAGGAGAGAGAGAGACGGTGAGAAGAGGGGGAAGGCGAGACAGAGGGAAGAGAGAGGGAGGGAAGTAGAGACAGAGGGAGAGAGGGAGAGAAGTAGAGACAGAGGGAGAGAGAGGAAGGGAAGGAGAGAGACGGAGCGAGAGGGAAGGTTTTAAATCTGACCGTCTGGTCTGGAGGCTTAGTTTGTGACCCAAATGGTACACTAGTGCACTACATCTGACCAGAGCCCATCGGTCAAAAGCAGTGCTATACAGGGAATATGATGCCATTTAGGACTCAGATTGAGGATATGGTGAATCAATTGACATATTACACCAGACAAAGCCAACAACAGGGAACTGAGAGCTGCACAGATACAACATTCAAAGAGAGAGACAGCTATATAAAGGGAGAGAGACAGACAGAGAGTGAGACATACAGACAGATACAGAAAGAAAGAAAGAGAGAGGAATAAAGAGTGATAGAGAGAGAAGGAGGCGAAAGATAAAGAAAGACAGGTAGGGAGATAAGAGGGGGAGAAGGAGAGAGAGAGAGAGAGAGAGAGAGGTAGGGTTAGAGGGGGGGGTGAATTAGGGAGAGAGAGAGGAAGAGGGCGAGAGAGAGACATAAAGGGAGAGACTCAGAGAGAGAGAGAGAGGGGGACAGACATATTGAGAAAGCGAGAGAGAGAGAGAGAGAGACAGTGTGAGAGACAGGGAGAGGGAGATTGGTGAACTGAAAGGATTAGTTCCTTCTTAATACCGATGGTAAATCCAGCTGCTGTTTTTTCCTCTGCTGCCCCCGACAACCAGCCAGGAAGTGTTTCCATGGTGATGGCAGGAAGCAAGCTTGTGTTGGTCACTTACAGCTGGGTTACCACGACAACCAGGCTTGACTCCTTAAGCCCAGAGAGAGAGCGAGAGAGCGAGAGAGCGACGATGAGAGACAGAGAGGGAGGGAGGTAGGGAGGGGGGGGAGGGAGGGTCTCCCATGGTTTCTGTTTGACCTTAGACCCTCATCTTATACAACAGCTACCGCCAGCAAGCATCAGTATGCCCGACACACCCCACACCTACACACACACACACACACACACACACACACACACACACACACACACACACACACACACACACACACACACACACACACAAGCAACAGTCATCACAATTGTTAAAAGTTATAATAATTATTATAAATGCAACAAAGGACAATGGATCAACATACTCCACAAACTTTTAGATTAAAAAAAAATCCATTAGGTAGGTGAATGAATCACAAAACATTTTACTGGCACAGACAAATAAAGAAATTAAGTTCAGGGATTTTGGTAGGAATTCAGGTTTTCCATTTATTGTAAAATGTTCCAGTTTTTTATTTATAGAATGCACTCATATATAAATGCTCTAATCGTATCAGGTATTTATTTTATATTTTGTGTTAAAAGAACGAAAATAATATGTGCCTCATTTAATAAATAAATGGGGGGTGTATTTGTACATATGAATACATTAACATAAAGGGGTGGAACAAGGCCGCAACCACAAACAACTCCTCTGTTTAGGCATACCTGCACTCAGATACGCTGTCTAGACCACTTCATTATTTACTGTTGTTGTCACGTTCTGTTGCATAATTCAACAAGCAGGATACCCTCAGATTACAAGTCAAAACGCTTGGCTCTAGATTACACCCATCTACACATACTTTACATTGTTTCCCAGATCAGACATAATATCACTATAAAGTGTTCATTTGCTCTCATTTCAGCGCATCAAATTTGTAAATATTTCAACTGTATCAAATGATCACTTTTTTCAATTTCACAAAACGTTTCCATCCATCAAAATATACTTATTGGGATTTAAAATTGAGATGATGAGGTAAATCCCAGACGAAGCTTTAGGGTTCTTAGAGATGCAACTACTGCCTAACTACTGCCTAACTACTGACTGACTACTGCCTGACTACTGACTAACTACAGACTGGCTACTGCCTGACTACTGACTGACTACTGACTGACTACTGCCTGACTACTGCCTAACTACTGCCTAACTACTGCCGCACTACTGACTGACTACTGACTGACTACTGCCTGACTACTGACTAACTACTGACTGACTACTGCCTGACTACTGACTGACTACTGACTGACTACTGCCTGACTACTGACTAACTACTGACTAACTACTACCTAACTACTGACTGACTACTGACTAATTACTGACTAACTACTGACTGACTAACTACTGGCTGACTACTGCCTGACTACTGACTGGCTACTGCCTGACTACTGACTAACTACTGACTAACTACTGAGTGTCTTTTAGTATTGAGGTTAATAATATATGTGTGTGTGTGTGTGTGTGTGTGTGTGTGTGTGTGTGTGTGTGTGTGTGTGTGTGTGTGTGAGTGGTGAGTGTGAGTGGGTGTTACAGCCACTGAGGCAGTAATACCCAGATGTTCCTCTATCAGCGGGGAGGCTTTTACTGTATGGTAACACACACACTTACACGCACACACACACACACACAACACACCACAACACACACACACACACACACACACACAGACACACACACACACACAACACACACACACACACACACACACACCAAAACACACACACAAACTTTGGCACAAAGTTAAAAGGTTCAAAGTAATCAACAGCTTCTCTCTCCCCTGAGATATATCATTCAATAATTATCCATTTTTAAAAGGCACACGTAGCCTACATATAAATACACACACAAACTGTCTAGGTCAAACAGGGGAGACGTGTTGTCCCGTGAGGGGAATAGACGAATAGAGAAGCATCTGGAAGTTCAAACAAAGGATCCAGGTCAGGGAAGCTCAAATGTCAGCCGTTACCACCGATCTAATGTCCAACAGTTGTTTTCATCTGTAGCTAATAATACATGAAACATTATTACCAAATGTTTGTATTTTTATTTAACCTTTATTTAACTAGGCAACTCAGTTAAGAACAAATTCTTATTTGTTTACAATGACGGCCTACCAAAAGGCTAAAGGCCTCCTGCGGGGACCGGGGCTGGGATTAAAAATTCAAAATAAATTAAATAAAAATATAGGACATAACACACATCATGACAAGAGAGACCTAAGACAACAACATAGCAAGGCACAAAGGTCAGAAGGTAGAGACAACAATACATCACGTAAAGCAGCCACAACTGTCAGTAGGAGTGTCCATGATTGAGTCTTTGAATGAAGAGATTGAGATAAAACTGTCTAGTTTGAGTGTTTGTTGCAGCTCGTTCCAGTTGCTGTCTGCAGCGAACTGAAAAGAGGAGCGACCCAGGGATGTGTGTGCTTTGGGGACCTTTAACAGAATGTGACTGGCAGAACGGGTGTTGTATGTGAAAGACGAGGGCTACAGTAGATTTCTCAGATAGGGGGGAGCGATGCCTAAGAGGGTTTTATAAATAAGCATCAACCAGAGGGTCTTGCGACAGGTATACAGAGAGGACCAGTTTACAGAGGAGTATAGAGTGCAGTGATGTGCCGTATAAGTAGCGTTGGTGGCAAATCTGATGGCCGAATGGTAAAGAACATCTAGCCGCTCGAGAGCACCCTTACCTGCTGATCTATAAATTGTGTCTCCGTAATCTAGCATGGGTAAGATGGTCATCTGAATCAGGTTTAGTTTGGCAGCTGAGGTGAAAGAGGAGCGATTACGATAGAAGAAACCAAGTCTAGATTTAAATAACGTAAGAAATAACACAAAGAAATGACTGCTGGCTAGGAGATAGAAACAGGGCGACATCTGGTGTGTGTGTTTACGCGTGTTCTCATCCTGGTCAGAGAGGAAATACATATTGAGACAGAGCCCTGTGGGAGGTTAGGTTATCAGGAGGGCAGCTTGTGTCTCTGGCTCTGTCCCAAATGGCATCCTATTTTCTATATAGTGCCCTAGTCTTTGTGTTTTCTTTTGTTGTGTTTATTATACAAGGATCACAATACCATACAGAGTTATAGAGAGAGGAGAAACTAAAGGAGAAGGAAAGAAGAGGCGTGTTCTCCGGTAAAGGAAAGGAAACCGGGAAGTGGACATAGACAAAGAGAGACAAATCGAGAGAGAGAAAAGATACAAAAAAAGACAGGCGGGAGCGAGAGAGAGAGATAGAGAGGGACAGAGAGTGAGAGAGCAACAGAGAGAGAGAGAGAAAGAGGGACAGAGAAAGAGAGGGACAGAAAGAGAGAGAGAGGGAGAGAGAGAGAGAGAGAGAGAGAGGACAGAGGAGAGAGAGAAAAAGGGACAGAGAGAGAGAGAGAGGGACAGAGAGGGACAGAGACAGAGAAGGACAGAGAGAGAGAGAGAGAGAGAGAGAGAGAGAGAGAGAAGAGAGCGGTACAGAAGAGAGAGAGAGAGTTACAGGTATGAGTGAGAGACACTGAGAGTGGAGAGAGGGACAAGAGAGAGAGAATAAGAGGGGAGATAGGGGGGAAGAAAGGGACAGATAGAGAGAGAGGGAGAGAGACAGAGAAAAAGGGACAGAGAGAGAGAGGGACAGAGAGAGAGAGAGAGAGATAGAGAGAGGGACAGAGAGGAGAGAAAAAAGGGACAGAGAGAGGAGCGGAAACAGAAGAGGGACAGAGGACAGAGAAGGGAACAGAGAGAGAGAGAGAGAGAAGAGGAGAGAAGAGAGAAGAGAAGAGAGAGGAGAGAGAGAAAAGATACAAAAAAAGACAGGCGGGAGCGAGAGAGAGAGATAGAGACGGACAGAGAGTGAGAGAGCACAGAGAGAGAGAGAGAAAGAGGGACAGAGAAAGAGAGGGACAGCAAGAAGAGAGGGGAGAGAGAGAGAGAGAGAGAGGGAAAGAGAGAGAGAGAAAAAGGAAGAGAGAGAGAGGGACAGAGATGGAACAAGACAGAGAGAGGAGACGAGAGGAGAAGAGAGAAGAGAGAGAGAGGAAGAATGAGAGAGAGAGAGAGAGAGACGGACAGAGAGAGAGAGAGAGAGTACAGGTAAGAGTGAGAGACACTGAGAGTGAGAGAGGTCAGAGGGAGGAAGAGAAGAGAGGGACAGAGAGGAGGATAGAGAGGGAGAAGGAGGGAGAAAGAAGGGACAGAGTAGAGAGAGAGGAGAGAACAGAAGAAGAGGACAGAGAGAGAGAGGGACAGGAGAGAGAGAAGAGAGATAGAGAGAGGGACAGAGAGAGAGAGAGAAAGAGGGACCTAGAGAGAGAGAGATGAAGAGAGGGACAGAGACTAGGATAAGCAGAGAGAGAGAGAGAGAGAGAGAGAGAGAGAGAGAGAGAGAGAGAGAGGAAGAAGAGAGAGAGAGAGAGAGAGAGAGAGAGAGAGAGAGAGAGAGGAGAGAAGAGAGAGAGAGAGAGGAGCAGAGAGAGAGAGAGAGAGAAGAGGAGAGAGAGAGAGAGAGAGAGAGAGAGAAGAGAGAGAGAGAGAGAGAGAGAGAGAGAGAGAGAGAGAGAGAGAGAGAGAGAGAGAGAGAGCAGAGGAAGAGAGAGAGAGAAGGAAGAGAGAGAAAGAAAGATGAGAGAGAGAACATGAGAGAGAGGGGAAAGAGACACTGAAATGAGAGGGACAGAGAGAGAGCGATGTGGGACAGAGAGAGGGACAAGAGAGAGGGACAGAGAGTGGGACCATGAGAGAAAGAGAGGGACAGCGATTAAGGGGCATATTAGAGAGTGAGAGAGAGGGACAGCGGAGCGATGAGAGGGACAGAGAGAGAGGAGAGCAGGTGGGGACAGAAGGTAGAGAGAGGAGACAGGCCGAGAGAGAGGGGGGGGCGAACAGAGTGAGAGAGGGGCAGACAAGAAGGAGAGAGGTGAGTTAAAGAGAAAAAAGGGCAGATGAAACTGATAGAAGTGAGAGATCATTTTTAAAATGCGAAAGGGGCTTTATTGGCAGATGAGGAAACCATAATGTTTTATAAACATTGGCCCAAAAGCAAGTTTTAAAATGAATAAAAACAACGAAAGGTGAAATAAAATAATATCAAATGGAGCCCAGTAAACATCAATATCTTATAATGTATATGATTAATGTACAAGTGTTGTAAACGGATAAGTAATTATAGATTTATATACATATATCGTCCTTCCCTCTCTTCTTTTCTTCCAGTCTTCTCCTCACAGTCTTTCTCCTCTGTTTATCGCTCTCTGTTTTCTCTCTCCCTCACTCTCTCTGTTTATTTCGCTCTGTCCCTCTCTCTGTCCCTCTCTCTGTTTCTTCTCTCCTCCCTTCACTCTCTCTGTTTTTCGCTCTGTCCTCTCTCTGTCCCTCTCTCTGTTTCTCTCTCCTCCCCTGACTCTCTCTGTTAATATGTTGTTTTTTCGCTCTGGTCCTCTTCTCTGTTCCCTCTCTTCCTCATGTTTCTTCTCTCGACCTTCGCTGCCCGCTTCTTCTTGCTGCCGGGTGGTACGGCTCCACGTCTTCATCTCTCTCTGTTATCTGTTCTAGGGGCGGGCGTCCCCTGCGTTTCCGACACTTACTCGTGGCGAGGCTTGAGTTTTACCTCATCACCAATTAACAGAGTGCACCTAAGGTTGATTCTGATTTTTTCCTGCTTCTTGCTCTTCCCTTCTCTCGTCCTCCTATCGACTTGATGTTCAAGCGTTGAATTTTTCACATACAAGCGGAGGGAGGGATACGAGAGAGATCAGGTAATCATTTATGCATTTAGACATGCGCGGGTGGTAGTATGTTGTTCTTCATCACTAACATCATGAGGGACGCGTAAATGGCTGTCGGGACTCTAGTTGTCACCCTCTACATTATGAGTCATGAGCAATCAATCAGAAATCATCATCAACTACTTAATAAAGACGTATGGTTCTAAAACATTAACCTGTGAACGGAATTCAATCTTCTTTGAGGAAAGGTCTTAGAACACAATCGTTTGTGATACATGTAGATATACAAGATCTTCTGGCTGGAGGTTTCTAGAGGCCAACAAAACCTTTTTAAAGGTTGGATTTAATTTTAATAATACCCATATGCATATTATCACTGTGCATCATATTAGGCTTTAATCATAGGTCTAATATGTGTCACCCAAGCCATCCGGGCTCCTCCTTCTTAAAATATGTCAATACTGTTAAGAAATAAATATTTGCGTACAACATAAATTAGCTAGCGCATGATTAGTACATTGCAGAACCATATCCAAAAAAACCCTGTGTCCGCAGATGTTTTTGGTACTGTAATGACACTCAAATTCGTCGCTCAATTGGTATGAGAATTGTATATCTGCCTGAATTTTGATTTGCTGGATAGGGATTGTTTTTTACATATTCATAATTAATCTCAGGCGACAGTTTTCACTCTATGTTTAGCTACTCATTAAATCTCTTTCTTTCTCACTCCTCCATTCTCCAGGTCAGTTGTTCCAATTGCGACTCTCGTGTACCTGTTAACCGCCCTATCCCGATCTGCTTTATTTTCTTTTCCGTTCACACATATGAGTCAGGGTACTCATGACTCGGTGACGAGAAGGGCAATGTTCGGCAAAGTTCTACATCTATTAAATGATCAACAACTCAAGGTATGGGTGAGAAGAACAGGTGAGAAATGAGAGAGATTGTGTTGTGCCGTCAGACTAGCATGTGAGATGGGGTGAGGTCATTAAGTAATGAGCAGCGTGGAGAAAGGAGGGAGAGAGAAGAAGAAATAGAAGAGAAGAGGGAGAGTAGAGAGGAACATTATTGAGAAAGAGAGAGGGAACAGTAGAGAAGGGACACACAAAGCATCCGAGCGATAAGGACAAGACGGGGAGCTATGTACTTGCGAATGGGAGGATTCCCAATGTGGTCAGCCAGGTCGGTCATGAGGACGGAAGGGTAAGCTCAGATGGACTAGAGAGAGGAGTTTAGGGAAGAAGAAACAGAAGAGAGGTTGAACACTTATACGGTAAAGTGAAGAAGAGGAGAGAGGGACTAGACTGCGCAGTAGTCCTCAACAATAGTGGTATAATCGTCCATGGAATGAAGAGACGATCGCACATGGAGGCGAGAGAAAGGCGGATAAACGAGCAGCACTACACAACGGACGTCAGCACACACATGGAGAAACGGACACAACACTCGCACGCGTACCCTCACCGGCCTCATAGAGAAGAAATCGGGCTATTCGATGAACGGCCGTATCTTCATTTTCCAAATGTTTGACTATGCCATAAGTAATCGGAAACAAATCTCTGACATATTGTTAAAGAAGATTAGTTGAGAATGTCGAACTTGGGTGAAATATATGATCGATCACATTGATGGAATTAAGCTGTGACAAAAGCACCTGAAAGCAGGATAGAGGTACGTTTTTTTTTACTTTCCAATGATGAAGATAATAGTCCATGTCAAGCAGCCCAATATACTTACTTGATTTATGAAGACATTGTAATGTTTGTACCAATTGAACATAAACAGTTTGCAACAGATTTAGAGTTAACATATAGGAAAGCCGGACCTGTATTTTCAAGATAAGACCGACTTGTACAAGGAACGTCACAAGACATCGAGTCACTGGATCAGTAAATGCCCGACGTCTGGAAATAATCGATTCCGGAAAAGTATGGGGAAGGAATGTGATGGCGACCTTATATTGTGTATTAGCTTATAGTGATAGTAGAGATTAAGGATGAATGTGTAGGGATTAATAGAGCAAGTATATGGTATTGAGAAAAAAAAAGAACAGTAAGCCTACAAGCCAGGAGGGTAGGACGATCGGCCAGAGAGAAAGATAGAGGAAAGCATAATACGGCTAGCAGAAAATGTTCATCGAAATAACTTTTGGATCATGTTCAGTAGATCATTTGTAGACAGGACTAAGAAATAAGATGGAACTTAGGATGGATGGTGTATCAAGTTGATCATTTTCTAGATCTTTCTTAAATGTAGAGTTTCAAGAGGCGTCGCATCAAGCCAGCTTGTTGATAACGTGGGGGCTGGAAGAATGCTAAAGACGCGTGTTGTTTAATATACGAGAAGGACCCCATCTTTGCATGACACATAACCAGCTAAGAATGAATGTATGGACTGCCACAGCAAGATGTCTTGATTGGAAACGTTCTGAACATGTACTGGGCGCAGTTTCCAACACCCATGAGCCACAATATCAGCATATTTTAGACCACAGATATCTCATATCGGTTATATCAAATAAACCACATATGCTCACAGATATTACAACGGGAGACACCGGGGGGGCCGGAGTATTCAAGACGCATGATGTGGGAAGGCTAATTTCTTGATAATTACCATATATTGGTCCAATACTCCAAACACAACACTACTCAAATTTTGTTTAAAAATCTACAGTGCTCAGAAGATGAAGTGTATTTCCCCCACAGCACCTTGATTGATGTGTCAGTTTTGTAGGGATGCCGTATACGCGAGCCTGAATCAAATATATTTTAATTAACTTAAGCAGCAATATAGACAGCAACGAAGAGTGAGATTCAAAGTGAGGCAGAGATTGAACATGTTTTGTAAGAAAATGTGTAGAAATGCTAGGTCTGAAAAATAAAAACATAAGAGAGTCTAATAGTACATGAAGTACAGTAAGTGAAGGGGAGCAACAACGACTAAAGCAAAACGGCTACTCATAGGGAGGGAAGTCATGATAGTCGAGAGGGGAGGTTTCTTTCCCAGTATCATGATCTTATCTGGTTGTGCTATCCATATTTTAGCTTGTACATGCTGTAGAAGACATGAGAAAGAACATATCAACACTCATAGGAAAGAATAGGAAAACAGTGATTGTCGAATAGAGCAGGGGAGTTGGTAGACCACAAGAATCAAGGTGATGTTAAGCCGGTACGGACTGGAAAAAATAAGACAGTATTTGGAGATGGAGATTAACATAGGCGATTAATTAAAACAAGAGCTCTCGGGAAGTGAGGAAAGCTGAGTCTGGTTGATGAATCGTGACAAGGTAGAAAATACAGAGCATGGCGATCAGATGACATTATGGCGTTAGATGAAGGCTAAGAAGTTGTGCCAAGACAGATAGCTAAGAGGGGGACGAGGATAGCATAATCATTACATCGTCTAATGATATTCAATTATGAGCGAAGTAAAATTCACTTATCGCCGTTACACTGGAATGATATCAGATCAGCTTGTCGTATTGGTTCAATAAAAAATGTCAATGTACTACATCTATGTAGGGAAAATATGTATGTCGCTCTACTTTGGTTCCATTTATAGCATTTTTGAGATCAATTTACAGTTTATATTTTTGGTTGTAAAACTATTAAAGTTGTTTTTAGTGCTACGTTTTCGAATCAGTGTGATTAATGGTCTGTCTTTGTGAATCTAAATGAATCGTAGGTGCTCAAGTCCCATATTAGCAAAAGTAAACAGTTCAAAAATTAAGCCCAAATAGAAGGATATAGTCTAAAGAACAACGTCCTATGCTCGTTAACTTTAAAACATTGAGCAATTGAGAGTAGATCTATTCAATGCGGTAAGACACGATCATGAAAGATTCTCAATAGTGCATAGGTGTCCGGCAAGCCATCTCGCCACTGCTGTCGAT
>NC_036876.1:1330570-1344619 GCF_002910315.2 Salvelinus sp. IW2-2015 | reverse complement strand
CTGTTTATTCGCTCTGTTTCTCTCTCCCTCCTCACTCTCTCTGTTTATTATCGCTCTGTCCTCTCTCTGTCCCTCTCTCTCTGTTTCTCTCTCCTCCCTACTCTCTCTGTTTATTCGCTCTGTCCCTCGTCTCTGCTCCCTCTCTCTGTTTCTCTCTCCTCCTCACTGGCTCTCTCTGTTAATATCGCTCTGTCCCTCTTCTGTCCCTCTCTCATGTTTCTTCTCTCCTGCCCTCACTCTCTCTGTTTATTCGCTTCTGTCCCCTCTCTCTGTCCCTCTCTCTGTTTCTCTCTCTCTCCCTCATCTCTCTGTTTCTTCGCTCTTGTCCTCTCTCTGTCCCTCTCTCTGTCCCTCTCTCTGTCTCCTTCTCTAATTTCTCTCTCCTCTGTCTTCCACGCATGCTCGTACTGTAAGCCACCCACTCTTTTACGTTGATGCTAAGTGGACAGCACACACACCACTTGCCTCAGGTGATACAGCAGTGTCATGGTGCAAAACGTGCACCTCTCCCTCTCCCTCCTCTCCTCTCCTCTTCTCTACTCTCTTTCCTCCTCAATCTCTCTCTCTCTCCCTTTTCTCTTTTCCTCCTGTCTCTCTGAGTCCCTCTCTCTCACTTACTTCTCCTCTACCACCTTTTCTCTCTCCTTTTTTTCACTTTCCTCTCGTCTCTCTCTCCTTTCTCTCCCTCCCTCTCTTATTCTTTATACCCACTTAAACACACACTCCCACTGTAGGTAAATATGGTTGGAGAGAAAGGGAACATGTTGTTTTTAAAGACTGTTGGCCGGTTGGATGGAGCGTTTAAATCCTGTAGCTGTCCAGAGAAGGCAGTTGGAACATATGCATCAATGGGGGAGTGAGAGAGGAACAGAGAGAGAACAGAGAGAGGGACATATAGAGAGAACAGAGAGAGACAAGAGAGAGAGACAGAGAGAGGGAGAGAGCGAACGAGAGAGAGAAAGAGAGAGGAAAGGAGAGAAACAGAGAGAAACAGAAGAAAGAGAGAACAGAGAGAGAGACAGAGAGAGAGAAGGAGAGAGAGGAAGAGAGAGAGAGGAAGAGAGGAGAGAGAGAAAGAGAGAGAAACAGAGAGAGAGAACGAAGAGAGAGACAGAGGAGAGGGACAGAGAGAGAGAACTGAGCTGCACTTCCTAACCTCCTGCCCATGTATGACCATATTAGAGAGACCATATTTCCCTCAGATTACACAGATCACAAAGAATTTGAAAACAAATCCAATTTTGATAAACTCCCATATCTACGTGGGAGAAATTCCACAGTGTGCCATCACAGCAGCAAGATTTGTGACCTGTTGCCACAAGAAAGGGCAACCAGTGAAGAACAAACACCATTGTAAAATACAACCCATATTTATGCTTATTTATTTTAACTTGTGTGCTTTAACTATTTGTACATTGTTACAACACTGTATATTTATATTAATAATAACATTTGTAATGTCTTTATTGTTTTGAAACTTCTGTATGTGTAATGTTTACTGTTAATTTGTATTGTTTATTTCACTTTTGTATAATATCTACCTCACTTGCTTTGGCAATGTTAACACATGTTTCCCATGCCAATAAAGCCCCTTGAATTGAATTGAATTGAATTGAAACAGAGAGAGAGACAGAGAGAGGGACAGAGAGAGAAACAGAGAGAGAGAGACAGAGAGAGGGACAGAGAGAGAGACAGAGAGAGAAACAGAGAGAGAAACAGAGAGAGAGACAGAGAGAGGGACAGAGAGAGAAACAGAGAGAGAGACAGAGAGATGGACAGAGAGAGAAACAGAGAGAGAGACAGAGAGAGGGACGGAGAGAGAAACAGAGAGAGCAACAGAGAGAGAAACAGACAGTTAGAGGAGGAGAGGATGTGGTAGAGAGGGTCAGGGACGTGGGAGAGGAGGAGAAACGAGGAGAAAGAGATATAATTATGTTTACATACCCTACATTACTCATCTCATATGTATATGCTGTACTCTAGACCATCTACTGCATCTAGCCTATGCCGTTCGGCATCGCTCATCCATATATTCATGTGTACATATTCTTATTCATTCCTTTACACTTGTGTGTATAAGGTAGTTGTTGTGAAATTGTTAGATTACTTGTTAGATATTACTGCGTGGTCGGAACTAGAAGCACAAGCATTTTGCTACACTCGCATTAACATCTGCTGACCATGTGTATGTGACACATAAAATTTGATTTGATTTGATTTGAGGTGAGAAGGAGAGGCGAGGCGAATGGCTGTGACCTTAAGCGTGGCCTTTAACCTTTAATTGGCTGTGGTGAGATCAAATCTAAATTTGGTGTGTGGGCGTGCGTGCATGGATTCACATGACAATGCTTAATTGAAGCCCTCTAGTTTTACAGACAGAGACTCAGTCAGTGGAATAGTGCTTCACTGTTAGCTCGTTTTCCCCCAACATCGGACAGCCCCTAACTTCAGACACTCTCTAGTGGTTGGAGGATCACCTGGAGCTCAACGTTTAAATGGCCTAGAAAATAACCGTATGTTTTGCGACTAAAGACACCCTTCTCGCTAGCTGACCACTGATTCTCATTGCAGTTTTCGTATGTTGTAAAATTCAACTGTGTGACAGATCATTTAATGTCCAACTTTGTACCTAAATTATTCATACTCATTTATATGTTAGTATTAAACTGTTATCTACGTTCTCAAAACATAAGATTAATCTGTAAAACAAATAATGAGACATTATTTGGTTACAACACTGAATAAGATTGTTAAGAGTCTACAGGAGGGCGCACCGGGCTACGCAATGAAAAGTTGACAGGCAAGTCATTTTTTATTACTGGAAGGCTAGCCAACTAGTCAACTATCTAGTAAATACTTTGGATACGAGGTTGGTTTCTCTTTTTTGAACAAAATTAAACGGATATATCTTGTAATTGAACAAAATAGTAAGGTAGCCAATAACTAGGGACTGTATGCCGATAATACTGGACTTATTGTTTTGGCTAAACTGCTGATAGTCGTAGTATTTCCACTGAAATGTCAAACATGCTAATTACTAACCCGTTAGCTAACATTTTTACAACACCAATAATCACAAAACATTGATGGCTTGATCACAAGATAAAACTGTTGAAGGTAATATATTTCTTAAACGCTGTTGAATATGCCGATAACGCTAGTATCAGACATACGCTATTGTTCTCGAAAAATGCCAAGTGGCGTTCAATAGCCCAATTAATTCCCAAGTCATCTCAAACCGCTGGTAAATTGGAATTAGTTTTAGGAATGAGTCATGAATCAAGAGTTATGAATCAAGAGTCATGAATCAAGAGTCATGAATCAAGTGTCACAAATGACAGAATAATATGTGAATATAGTATAACCAAATAGTATTTTTCTTTCCATTTCAGTTGGCCACCGGTCTGTAGTGTAGTTTGGACAAAGTGGATCTGTGTTTAAAGATGTTGGAGCAGTACCTTCTGTTAGCTCCAGAAGTGTTCCGGTGTATCAGCCAGCTGTGTGTGTGTGTGTGTGTGTGTGTGTGTGTGTGTGTGTGTGTGTGTGTGTGTGTGTGTGTGTGTGTGTGTGTGTGTGTGTGTGTGTGTGTGTGTGTGTGTGTGTGTGTGTGTGTGTGTGTGTGTGTGTGTGTGTGTGTGTGTGTGTGTGTGTGTGTGTGTGTGTGTGTGTGTGTGTGTGTGTGTGTGTGTGTGTGTGTGTGTGTGTGTGTGTGTGTGTGTGTGTCAGCGACACAGCAGTGGACAGAGATATGCTGTGGCGCCATGCAGAGAGTCTGGATTGTCCCCTGTTGTCCTGTCCTAGTTTTGGGAGTGGGTGTTTGTTTATGTTTTGTTTTCAGCAGCTCCACACGATGCGACAATTCAACACTGTAGCGGAGAAGGAAAGTGGGGCTGCCGGGGAGGGACTGAGTTTAGAAAAGATACAGGATAATTTAAGATTATGAGAGTGAATAATATAAAGACTGATAGGGAGGCATAAAAATATACTACAGTTTACTATAGAATACTACAGTTTACTATAGAATACTACAGTACTTACCATAGAATACTACAGTCTACTACATAATACTACGGTACTTACTATAGAATACTACAGTTTACTATATAATACTACAGTACTTACTATAGAATACTACAGTTTACAATAACATACTACATTACTTACTATAGAATACTACAGTTTACAATAGAATACTACAGTACTTACTATAGAATATTACAGTTGACTATATAATACTACAGTACTTACTATATAATACTACATTACTTACTATAGAATACTACAGTTTATTATAGAATACTACAGTACTTACTATAGAATACTACAGTACTTACTATAGAATTCTATTGTAAACTTTAGTATACTGTAGAATATTATACTACACCCTGTAGTATCCCTTGATCATGGACAGTAAACCCTGGGAATTTTGAGAATTTTACTTAAATTCATCAGAAAAGTTAGCTCATAACAGTGAGCCTTTTTTGTGGGATACACATAAGGCAATTCTAGGTCTTGTGGCATATTTTAGTTAAACTATCCCCAATTCAATTCAACCATCTGCATGCACAGTGCATTCTACCATCACATGCACAGCTGATTCTCAAGATCTTGCACACTAATGAGATGCTATTGAGCCCCCACTACTACACTGTCTGAGCCAAGGACTACATACTTTCTGGTAAGTTTTTATTACAATACTGAGTGGGGTGAATATATTTTATATGAAATACATGATTTTTTGTTAACTAGTAAATAGTAGCCTACAGCAACGTGTGTTTAAATATTTTCTAACTTGTTAACAATTTCTGCTAGTTAGTTTTTGCTACCATGTTAGTTTTAGCTTGCTTGAGCCTGCTAACTGTGGAGTGTTAATTCACCTGTTTCCAAACATGTTTCATTTTAAAACATGCATCTTACAAAGGAGTTGTTTAATCTAACTGCTTAACTATTTATCTCTACATGGAATTGTATTTTATTTTTTTTTACAATTGTTTTTCTCATCTTTACAGGAAAATGCCACGGGCACTATCTGATGTGTGGAGACATTTCACTGCAGCTAATGTAGAAGGAAAAGCTGTGTACATTTGCAAGTACTGTGCCAAATCATATGTGAAGGATGCAACAAAGATGCAGAATCATCTGACCAAGTGCATAAAGTTCCCTCAGCGCTCACAACAAGCAATCTCTGACAAAAGTCCCTCTATTTCTATTTGAGGTGAAAATTATGAATCAGACACCTTATCGATAGCAGCAGCTCATAGTCCTCCTGGAATCAGAAGTCTTTGTTGACTCAATGGAGGAACGTAGTCAGAGAAATGCTGATGAATGTCTTGCTCAAGCTGTGTATGAAACTGATTCACCTCTGATGTTCACAGGCAATGAGTATTGGAAGAGATTTCTGAATGTTCTTCACCCAGCATACACCCCTCCAACCAGACATGCTTTATCTACTCATTTGCTGGATGCAGAGTTCAAGTGAAGGTCAAGGAAATCATTGAGAAAGCAGACTGTATTGCAATCATCTCTGATGGGTGGTCGAATGTTCGTGGGAAAGGAATAATTAACGACATCATCTCCACCCCTCAACCAGTATTCTACAAGAGCACAGACACAAGGGACAACAGACACACCGGTCTCTACATTGCAGATGAGCTGATGGCAGTCATCAATGACCTTGGACCACAGAAGGTATTTCCAATGGTGACAGACAATGCTGTGAACATGAAGGCTGCTTGGTCTAAAGTGGAGGAGTCCTACCCTCACATCACACCCATTGGCTGTGCTGCCCATGCATTGAATCTGCTCCTCAAGTACATCATGGCACTGAAAACAATGGATACACTACAAAAGAGCCAAGGAAATGGGTAGGTATGTGAAGGGTCATCAAGTTATAGCAGCAATTTACCTCACGAAGCAAAGTGAGAAGAAAAAGAGCACCACATTGAAGCTGTCCAGCAACACCCGTTGGGGTGGTGTCTTCATGTTTGACAGTCTCCTGGAGGGGAAGGAGTCTCTCCAAGAAATGGCCATATCACAGTCTGCCGATATGGACAGCCCCATTAAGAGGATCCTCCTGGATGATGTATTTTGGGTGAAAGTGGTAAGCAGCCTGAAACTCCTGAAACCTATAGCAGTAGCCATTGCACAGATTGAGGGAGACAATGCCATCCTGTCTGATGTTCAGACTCTGCTTGCAGATGTAAGAGAAGAAATCTGTACTGCCCTGCCCACTTCACTGTGGTTCCAAGCAGAGGAAACTGCAGTTCTGAAATACATCAAAAAGCATGAAGACTTCTGCCTGAAGCCCAAACACGCCGCAGCATACATGTTGGACCCCAAGTATGCTGGCAAGAGCATCCTGTCTGGTGCAGAGCTCAACAAGGCCTATGGTGTCATCACTACCGTGTCTCGCCACCTTGGCCTGGATGAGGACAAGGTTCTTGGCAGTCTGGCGAAGTACACTTCCAAGTAAGGGCTTTGGGATGGAGATGCAATATGTCATGCCAACATATCTCATCAGCCACCTGGTGGAAGGGACTTTGTGGATCTGAGGCTCTTTCCCCTGTTGCCTCCATCATCCTCCAAATCCCACCAACATCAGCCGTCTCAGAGCGCACCTGGTCCTTGTTTGGGAACACACACACCAAAGCAAGCAACAGGCTGACCAATACAAGAGTTGAAAAATTGGTGGCCGTCTGTGCACATTTTTGGCTTTTTGAGCCTGACAACGAGCCATCCTCAACAAGGTTGGAAAGTGACAATGAAGATGAGGCCTCAAAATCTGATGTTCAAGAGGTTGACATTGAGGAGGTCCAGGGAGAAGACATGGAAGCCTGAGAGGAAGACAACCAAAGCTTTAGTTTCTAGACTATCATTTTACAGATGTATGTTGAAAACATTTTTTCAGTGAAATCATCCCATGTGAAGAGTCGACTCATTTAATTAAAGTAGAATTCGTAACTAAAATGTTTTTATTTCTATTAGAAGGATTTAATTATTAGCAAATATTATGATAAGGTAAAAGGTTTATGTTTTGGTCTCCATATGGTATGGTAAATATATCCAATGAAAAAAACATCTACATTTAAATGGTATTAATATTCATTCCCATATATTCCCTTTAATTCCCACGGAAAGTTTCCACCTCTGAATATTCCCCAAAATGTGCAACCCTAATCATGTGTAGTACTTAGTATGGAATTGTGTAGTATACTGTAGAACAAAAACACTGCAGTCCACAAAAAAAAAAAACATTTTAGCTATAGTAAATACTACAATATATACTACATGTTTTTACTACAGTATTTATTCTATAGTAAACTGCAAATACTACAGTATACTACAGTGAATTCCTACCACCTTTTTAAATGTGGGGAGATACAGAGGGAGGGAGTATGGAGGAAGGGAGAGAGAGAGAGCAATGTTTTCATGGTCCTTAACCACTCCCTGCTCTGTGTCTCAGATGGTGGCCTTTCTCTCACCGACACCCACACACACACATAGAGAGAGAGAGAGAGATGGGGGTATTTTCTTTCCTTCCTAAATCCTTGTCAGAGTGATTTTTGTGGCTCACATCACAGTAACGCGGCTGTCATGGGTACATGTAAAGATTGCTATTTAGCCATTTCACCCTGGTTAAGCTTTGAGTCACATGGTTCAAAAGTGTGCGCACATTCACACATACACTCAGGCACGCACACACACACTCAAACATTCACACATACACTCAAACACGTACACGTACACTCAAACACGCACGCACGCACACACACACACGCACACACCGACATACCATGTCTAAAGAAGAGATATTTAATGGTAGAAGGGGTCCATGTTAATCCGGCATGGTTTAAAACCCCCCTAAGGTCGATGTCCACGCCCCCACCAACATCGAATTAGCATAATAACAACATCCCCATAAACATGTCAGTTTCAAGCTGGATATATCTGTTCATTTGCATTGGATGCGTCTCAATCCACCACATCCACCGATGTCGCACTTCCGGATCTGCGGTGAAAGGTGGCAGAGCTAGAACGGTGTTTGTCAGACCAGGAGACATTCCGAAAATCGCTCTTTTCACAAAATTGTCCGTACCTTCCGAATGGTTTGTTCTGCAAACTATTCAAATCAAATCAAATGTATTTATATAGCCCTTCTTACATCAGCTGATATCTCAAAGTGCTGTACAGAAACCCAGCCTAAAACACCAAACAGCAAGCAATGCAGGTGTAGAAGCACGGTGGCTAGGAAAAACTCCCTAGAAAGGCCAAAACCTAGGAAGAAACCTAGAGAGGAACCAGGCTATGAGGGGTGGCCAGTCCTCTTCTGGCTGTGCCGGGTGGAGATTATAACAGAACATGGCCAAGATGTTCAAATGTTCATAAATGACCATCATGGTCAAATAATAATAATCACAGTAGTTGTCGAGGGTGCAGCAAGTCAGCACCTCAGGAGTAAATGTCAGTTGGCTTTTCATAGCCGATCATTAAGAGTATCTCTACCGCTCCTGCTGTCTCTAGAGAGTTGAAAACAGCAGGTCTGGGACAAGGTAGCACGTCCGGTGAACAGGTCAGGGTTCCATAGCCGCAGGCAGAACAGTTGAAACTGGAGCAGCAGCACGAGAATATTATGAGATGAGACTCTCATGTACACGATGGTGTTCTCTGTTCTGCTCTACGACCCCCTACAAGCGTGTTGGGACTCCTCTGACGTCGGTAAATCTGATCTGCCAACGTCTGTATGTAGTGTCAGAACAGTTTGGGCTACACACTAATACGGTGAGACTCTCATGTACACGTATATGTCAGTTGTTCTGTTCTAGGAAACCCAGAGGTCTCAAAAAACTTGTCTAAAGGTCCCCCGGTACCAGTTGAAAACTTGAATGGAAGGATAAATGGAGACTGTTAAATGCCATAAAAATAGTTAAATACATGTTTAAAAAAATAACAAATGTTTCCTGATCTGTCTTATATCTCTCAGGTATAGGAGAGACATTTCAGAACAAAATTTGTTTTTATTCATTTTTTGGGACTATCTGTTGTTCCATGTTGTGAATCTGTTATTCAACGCGTTTGTATGGGCTAATAGCAGTAAGGCCAAAATCTGTGTGTCCTGGCTTAGACAGGGCGTAGACTATTATGGTTCAAAAGCTATTCGTCATCGAGCTATAGAACAGTGAGCCTGTGTCCGTGTGTGTGGACATCAGTCAGACGTTGTCACCATAGTCACATTTGTACCATGGTGTCACATGCAAAAGGTCAAGTCAGTCAGTCAGTCAGTCAGTCAGTCAGTCAGTCAGTCAGTCAGTCAGTCTCTCTCCTCTCAATTCAATTCAAGGGCTTTATTGGCATGGGAAGCATATGTTAACAAGATAATAAACAAAAGTGAAATCAACAAAAACATGTTTTATTTACTATAAAAAACATTAAACATTACTCTCACAAAAGTTCCAAAATAATAAAAACATTCAAATGTCATATTATGTGCAAATAGTTCAAGTACAAAAGGGAAAATAAATAAACATAAATATAGGTTGTATTTACAATGGTTTTTGTTCTTCACTGGTTGCCCTTTTCTTGTGGCAACAGGTCACACATCTTGTCCTCACTCTCTTTCTCTCTATCGCTAGGTAACAGTCTCCGGGCTGAAAGACAAAGCAGGGCCCGGTCTCCATGGCAATGTCAGCAGGGTGAATGGCGTGGGGAGGGGGAGTGATTATTATAACAACAGCCCCCCAATCAGGCAGACGCACACAGTCCGTTTAACGTAAAACTTAAATTAGTAGCCCGGGTGTTTATTTGTTTAAATCACTGAACACAGCAGGCGCTTATTACAGACAAGCTTCTATTTGAGCCAGGCGTCTATTTCCTTAATGCACACAGCTTTTGCCCACTAGAGGGCGATGGGCTGATTTCTGGGGGTCTGTACTCCCGAAGTTGTTGAGTGGTTTTGTGCTTGCCAGTTTATACCTAGCAGTTCTCAACTGTTAGCAGCCAATGGCTAGCAGTTTCTTACTGGCGATAAAAATGTATTATCGCCATATGTTTTTTTAGCCACTACTGAATCATTTTATTTAACAAATCCAATATTGAACCTCGTAAACAATTCATGGTAATTCATGGTAACCTCGTATACAATTAATTTAGACATTGAGTTTATTTGAAACAGGACATTTATTTGCTGAAATGTGGGACACTCAAGTTGTCAGGTGTGCCTGTGAGAATCTGGCTAGTAGAGACCAACAACGTCTCTTCGCCAGCAGTGGAAGTTGTGAACAAAACAATGTAAATATCCAAGAAACACGAGGATACCAACTTTTATGCCTGTGTGCTTTGCTTCTAAAAATGAAACTTTCAGAACTTCACTCACAGTGCGCACAGCCCCCCAGACAGGCAGTGTTGCTGCGCCAGGTGGGATATAACGTTAGGATTCGTATTTCTTTGTGCATTACCAGATATGAAACAAAATGGCAGAAATACTTTGAAAACAGCTACTGCAGTATACATTTAGCTATAAATCGCAAGTTGCACATGTGTCCATTCTTCTGACAATATTTATGAAATGCTTGCAATGTAGAGCACTGAGAGGGACCACCCTCCAGCGTGGTCGAGTAGCCATGGTTATAAAGTGATGGAGGCACAGAGAGAGAGAGAGAGAGAGAGAAAGAAAGAGAAAGAGGGAGCAAGAGAAAGAGAGGGTGAGAGAGAGAGAGCGATAAAGGCTTAATCTCCCTCTCAGGTGTGTGAAGCATGTTTTCCCCTCATATTTTACTCGCTGCTTCCTTTAGCTCCTTGACAATCGTGTGTGTATGTGCGTGCTTGACAGCATGTGCCTGTGTGTGTGCCTGCGTGTGTGCATGTGTGTGTGAGAACAGTAGGTCTTGTCTGCGAAATAGATAATAGCCCAGTGACATTGCTCTCTAGTCAAATTAACAGTTTCTATGGTGTGCTAGGCTCTAGGCTGCCACACCTGGGTTCAAATAATTTGTAAAACATTTTAAATAAATTTGAGCTTTTACTCTAGCCTGCCAAGAGGTATCAGATGGGAAGGGATTACAATTTTGAGTCTATTCTATTGATCCATGTAGCCAGTTAACCTCGATCAATCACAAAGTGTTTGGAATGATTTCAAATACTGTTTGAACCCAGGTCTGCTAGGCACTAGGCCAGAAGGATGCCAGGGGGTAGATTTAACAGTTTAGTCACGGTGGAGAGGGGCTGCCTAGGCTAGGCAGGCGGCCATGTACCCCCTCTGCACCCTCCTTACACTGGGATGGAGGGAGGGAATGGAGGAAGGATAGAGAGTAGAGGGAAAGAAACAGAGAAGACCAGCAGAGGTTCTCTCCCCTCTCCAACCTCCAAACACTGGAATAGAGGAAGGGAGGGGTGGAGAGACAGGGAGAGAGAAAGGGAGAGCAGAAGAGCAGGAGACAAAAGCATGTTTGTGTTCATGAGAACGTGCTGGATTTAGACAGGGGCTCTACTATGTGTGAAAGTAGTGTCAGCCTCGTCATGAACAAGGCTCGGATGGCCTAAATACTATAAGTGTCATATTCTCTTCTACCAGCAGAGGACAGTGGTTGCTCTATAGACGCATTCTGTGTGTGCCCTCTCTCCCTTACCTAGCTGCCCAGACTCTCTGCTCCGCAAATGCCACGCTCACAGATGTTAGTTTCTCTCTGCAATAAGTCTGGATCTGAGTACACCCGGACCTTTCACTGTAATCTTCTCTTGACAGAAACTAATCTCAGGTCAGTTTGTGGCATTTTCCCTCAAAAGGTAAGGTTATAGTAGAGTGATCCTAGATCTGTGCCCAAAGGAGCCAGGTATAATAACAGTGTGTTTTACAGGCCTCCCCTCCTCCATTCAACACACACACACACCACACACACACACACAACAACACACACACACACCACACACACACACCACACACACACACCACAAACACACACACACACACACACAACACACACACACACCACACACACACACACCAACCCACACACACACATCACCATAACTTTTCCAAAAAAAGAATCCAAATCCTGTTGAAATATCAAGAAATAATCCACTTTTCCATAAAGAAATCTCTAAATCATGTTGAACACCACAAACCAACACAATGACCAACAAACACTACTTTTTCATAAACAAGCTCTAAATCAATGTTGAAAAACAGAAATAAACACTTTTCCAAAAAACCAAGCTCCAAATCACGTTTGAAAAACAAGATATATAATCACTTTCTTCTATCAACAGTCGCGGCTAAACTGTAATATGTGTGTCGCCACTAACTCTCTTTTTAAGTCGATTTCAAGCAAGTACTGGGGTTCGAGTAACGTGAATTAGACATAGTGAACAGTTAGTGTGTGATCAGATCCTATCAGCTAGCTGCAACCTGATTACGGAGGAACATTTCTCTGTTTCCATGAGGAAGCCGCTCTGACAGTACATGGGCTGGCGAATAAGGCCTGGAGACCAACATCTTTTCAGTACACAGGTGAGCTGAAGGCACTTAGATCAGGTGATGGACAACTGAGGAAAACCACGACTGTGATATCCCGAGAGAGGAATACGAGGACTCGAAATCCATGGGGTTGAAAAGCAGAATAACATTCTGAGTTCTTCAGATCGCGCAGAAGGGGTTCTGAAAGGCGAATTGTGTGTATTGGGTAGTGCTACTCTCTGTGGGAGGAGTGAGAAGAGGGTTGTTGTCGTGTACGGTGATGTGAGAAGGACTGCGTGAATTGTGAGTTAGGTAAGCGAGGGAGCGTTGTGTGAGTGTCGAGTTTGTGGGACGCGAGCGCAGAGTGGTATGTACTCTTGGGAAGGTTAGGTCGCTAGAGATAATACCTTTGTTGTGCTCGAGTAAGAGGGGCGGTAAATCATCATGTGTTGTGGAGGGATGAAGCTGAAAAAACATCATGTGTGTGTTAGAGATGAGAGGCTCGCGAGAGGAATTGCTATGTTGAAGTAGATCTATGATAGAGTGAGAGGAATCCGCACGTTCGCGCTCAGAGAGAGACGAGAGTGTGCTCTCTCAAATGCACTGTTTGTAGAGGAGATAGGAGGAGATGTAGTGAGTGTAGGAGCATATGTGTCCGTTAAGTGATCATGTGTTATGGGCGGGAGATATGTGTGAGGTGGGGGAGTGGTGGATTTGTGATTTGGAGCGCACGGGTGTATGAGTGAAGATTTGTTGTGCGCATGTATGTGTGTGTTAGTGAGTGTAGCTGTCGGTGTATGTGTGTTGTGATGTGTGGTGTCATAGATGTCGTGTGTAGTCGTGTAGGTTTTGTCTAGTTGTGCTCTAGGCGTGGCTGAGATCGCTCTTTGGATATGTGTTGATGTATGGTGATATGATTAAGGTGATTGTTGAGCTGTGTGCTCAGAGATCGATGAGTGCTCGTTGTGTGAGAGAGTGGTAGTGATGTGTTGATTATAACACATGAAAATATCTCACTTGTGTTTTTCATGAGAACGCTCTAATTGTATCCATTTAATATTCGACTACGTTTGAGATAGGCCACGAAATTAAATCCAGAGTTCATACAAATGAGCAAGCTAGCCTAGAGAGTCAACTGTTAGAGAGACACAGACCGAATTACTGATATTCACAATACAACACAGTAGCATCTTAAAGCATGTACTTCTGCATACGTCTAAAGCGTTGTTAACGCTGCTGGACATTTCCCAGATAATGTTACTGATATCTCTATAAACTTTCTGATAGATACGCCGACACTATGTTGGGTTTCCTCCTGTAGGAAAGATTACCGGAAGAGGGAGGCTGGCAAGCCAAGTTGAAGATTTAGCAGGAAAAATAAGATCTAATAACACTTGTTTCCACATAACAAGCTCTGAGAAGTGCATGGTATGAAAAGGCATGAAAGATGGTGGAACACTGTATTTCGATACAGTATGCTTAATCCATCAGTGTTGGAAGATATCATGAATTAAATGGACTTCATGTCGTCACATAAAGGTTCTGGCTAATAACCTGTGTTTGTTCGACTGTAGTCTACCAGCGTAAATAGCCCCATGTCA
>NC_036876.1:1326070-1330545 GCF_002910315.2 Salvelinus sp. IW2-2015 | reverse complement strand
TCACACACGCATGAATTGAACGCACGCACACGCACGCACACTGTCTTAGACTTGAAAAAGGCGAGTCAAATGCTTGGTGGATCTCTCCGAAGTCTGATTTAGTGTGTGGTGTGTGTGTGTGTGTGTGGTGTGCTGTGTGTGTGTGTGTGTGTGTGTGTGTGTGTGCTGTGTGTGTGTGTGTGTTGTGGTGTGTGTGTGTGTGGTGTGTTGTGTGTGTGTGTGTGTGTGTGTGTGATGAACAAGGCTCAGGGATGGCCTAAATACTATAAGTGTCATATTCTCTTCTACCAGCAGGAAAGTGGTTGCTCTATAGACGCAATTCTGTGTGTGCCCTCTCTCCCTTACCTAGCTGCCCAGACTCCTTGCTCCGGCCAAATGCCACGCTCACAGATGTTAGTTTCTCTCTGCAATAAGTCTGGATCTGAGTACCACCCCGACCCTTCACTGTAATCTCTCTCTTGACAGAAACTAATCTCAGGTCAGTTTGTGGCATTTTCCCTCAAAAGGTAAGGTTATAGTTAGAGTGATCCTAGATCTGTGCCCAAAGGAGCCAGGTATAATAACAGTGTGTTTTACAGGCCCTCCCTCCCTCCATTCACACACAACACACACACACACACACACACACACATACACACACACACACACACCACCACACACACACACACACACACACACACACACACACACACACACACACACACACACACACACACACACACACACACACACACACACACACACACACACACACACAACACACACACACACACACACACACAGTCATTACCTTACAGGCACATGCTCAATCAAAAGCCATTTTTACTCAATAAAGGGAAGGTAAAGGGGATACCTGTCAGTTGTACCACTGCATTCAACCGGAAATATGACCGAGGACTGCCTGGGGAAACACACTGCCCAGGTGAGACTGAGGACTGCCTGGGAAACACACTGCCCAGGTGTGACGAGGACTGCCTGGGGAAACACACTGCCCAGGTGAATGGAGAGGGGATTCAGCACAGGGCTATGTGACAATGTGTGTTTGGGAGGGTGGGAGGGTGTGTGTGGGAGAGAGGGTTGTATGTGTTGGGAGGGGTGTGTGTGTGGGAGAGAGGGTGTAATGTGGGGAGGGGTGTGTGTGTGGGAGAAGGGTGTATGTGTTTGGAGGGTGCGAGGTTGTGGTGTGTGGGCGAGAGGGTGTATGTGTTTGGAGGGTGTTGTGTGGGGAGAGGGGTTGTGTTGAGGGTGTGTGTGTGTGGAGAGAGGTGTGTGTTGTGTGGTTGTGGAGGGTGTGTGTGTGTGTAGAGATGTGATGGGTGTATGTGTTTGGTGGGGATGGGTGTGTGTGGTGTGTGGGGGAGGGTGTATGTGTTGGGGGGTGTGTGTGTGTGTGTGTGTGTGTGTGTGTGTGTGTGTGTGTGTGTGTGTGTGTGTGTGTGTGGGTGTGTGGTGTGTGTGTGTGTGGTGTGTGTGTGTGTGTGTGTGGTGTGTGTGGTGTGTGTGTGTGTGTGGTGTGTGTGGAGAGGGTGTATGTGTGCATTACAGTATATTAATGAGTATTTGTGTGTTTTATATCACTTGCACTTCTAGAGGCCTTCAAGGCTTCCAAACTGGCAGTGACTACAGGACAAAACAGACCAACTAGACACTGCAAAAATACTCCAACATTAAGGTTTAAAACTTGCTGCCACACCATCTGTCCCCTATACATTTTATTAAACTGTTGGGATACTATAACCATATGAGTTAAATTGGTACAGCATTCTCCTCACGGCTGCAACAAGTAGAGTGTCTTACAAGGCACGCCTCAAAATCTGTTAATGAGCATGAAACAACAATATCATGCACTCACCAGTGTCAAAAGGTTCTTTGCGCTCCAAAGATACAGTATGCTACTGTATTATGTGAGATTGAATTATAGTACCATTCAAAATACAGCAATTCTTTCCCCGCTCGTTAACATATTCCACAGTA
The DNA here is from genome assembly GCF_002910315.2 of Salvelinus sp. IW2-2015. Classification (NCBI taxonomy): domain Eukaryota; kingdom Metazoa; phylum Chordata; class Actinopteri; order Salmoniformes; family Salmonidae; genus Salvelinus; species Salvelinus sp. IW2-2015. Next base: position 1,328,571 of record NC_036876.1, on the reverse strand, counting down.
CACCGTAATTTACAGTATACTGCAGTAAAACGTAATAGAGTTTTTACTGTTAATAATGCAAAAAAATTACTGTATCATTTACAGTTTTAACGTTACAGTGTAGTCTATTTCCTTAGTTCGATTTTTCTTTCCATCTCTCCGTCGCTCTCTTTCTTATTTTTGTCTCTCTTCTGTCTCCTTCCCTCTCTACATCCTTCTCCCCATTCTTCCCTCTCTCTCCGTCTCTCTCTCTCTCTCTCCTCTCTCTCCTCTCCTCTCTCTCTCTCCATGCCTCCTACCCCTTTCTCTCTACCCCTTTCTCTTCCCATTCTCTCTCGGCCCATCCTCTCTCTCTCTGTGCCTCCTACCCCCTCTCTTTCTCTACCCCTTCTCTCCCATTCTTCCACTCCCTCTCCTCTCTCTCTCTCTTTCCATGCCCTCCTACCCCCCTCTCTTCTCTACCCCCTTCTCTCCCTTCTTCCACTCTCTCTCTCTCTCTCTCTCCATGCCTCCTATCCCCTCTCTCTTCTACCCCCCTTCTCTCCCTTCTCCTCCCCCGTCTCTCTCTCTTTCATCTATCACACACACACACACACACACACACACACACACACACACACACACACACACACACACACACACACACACACACACACACACACACGAACACACACACACACACACACACACTAAATCAGACTTCGGAGAGATCCACCAAGCATTTGACTTCGCCTTTTCAAGTCTAGACAGTGTGCGTGCGTGTGCGTGCGTTCATGCGTGTGTGACAACTGAAAGCCATTGTTGTGGATGTCACTCGATGCTCCTTAATCCACCATTACTCATTTTATATTGTACCCAGATGCCATTGTACAGAAGTCAATAGAGCACACACACAAACCCACAGACAGACTTACACAGAGAGACAGACACACACAGACACACAGACAGACTTACACAGAGAGACAGACACACACAGACACACAGATAGACTTACACAGAGAGACAGACACACACAGACACACAGCTGTCTCCAATACTGCATACCGTTTTGATATTTCTGTGGCTTCCTGGCTATGGTAAGTATAGCCACTTTCCAGCCTGCCATCGGTAGAGTGGGAGAACTTGTTGTAACAGAGATCACAATAGAAGGACAGTGTCCAATAGAGTCTCTCTCTCTCTCTGTCTCTCTGTCCCATTCTCTCTCTCCTACTCGTCTCTAAAGAGATAGAATTGTGGTCTCAGCTCCGTGTAGGGGGTGTCCGTAAACACAGCTCTAGGATCAGAAATAGAACTGACTGTGGAACAGGAGTAAGGGGTAATGTCTAGAGAACAGAACACTGACAGACTAAAGGAATGTAACCACACATTCATGCTGTTTATGTACATTATTTAATAATAGTTTACTAGTTTTGGCAGCATGAGGCTAGCATGGTCATAGATCTGTTTGTGCTATCGTTCCACTCTTTGCCACTCCTTGTCATGCCAAACGAAGGCTAGCAAGATGCCTCTGTGACCCTCATTACCTGGGCTGTTTTGGATCGCCTTCATCCTATTTTTTCTCTGACAAAGAACCAGAATTGACTAACGTTCATCCTCACTCTCTCCCCCTCCTTCCATCAGACCATGTCGGAGTACAGCTCTTTGCTCAGCGACCTGTCTGAAAACATCACCAATGAGGACTTGGACCAGCTGAAGTCGGCCTGCAAGGAGGACATCACAGAGGACCAGAGCAACACAATCACCTCCTCCAAGGAGTGGTTCAACTACCTGGAGGAGAACCAAAAGCTGGCACAGGGTGAGGAGACGTTTCCAGGTTTCCCAGCTCAACATTTGGGAAGGGAAAGGAAGGGAGGGAAGGATGGATGGAGGGGAGTGGAGAGTGATTTAATTACCTGGCGAAGAATGACAATCTGGCACAAGGTGAGGGAGGGAGAGAAAGAGGGAGAGGAGGGAGCAGGAGGAAGGAGGCTGCAAATGAGCACAGATCTTATAACGCACGTTTAAGAAAATCAAAAAATGTAATCACGCTGCCATGTTATAGTAAGGTTTACCGTATTTTTGCGAAGATCTGTGCTCTTTTGCACTTTAAAAATGTCCTATGTTTCCCTCACAGATAACCTGTCGTACATTGAGCATATCTTTGAGATCTCACGGCGACCAGACCTGCTGACCCGTGTCATCGAGTACCGCACCACGGTTCTCAAGATCTCTGAGGACGATGAGATCGACACCAAGCTCACACGCATCCCCTCTGCCAAGAAATACAAAGGTCACTTTACTATACCTATTTTTTCTGTTTCTAACGTTCTGTCCTTTTTTTGTTTTTCTTCTTCCTAATTCCTCTTGCCTTGTCTTTCTCTCTCCACGTTTTGTTTTTCTCTCACTTTCTCTCCCTCCTCTCGCCACTTTTTCCTTATCTTTTCTGTTTTTCTCTGAGCTCTCTTTCCTAATCTGTCTCTAGCTATAAACTATATTCCTCTGAGCTCTGTTTCCTAATCTGTCTCTAGTTATAAACTATATTC
>NC_036876.1:1308254-1325702 GCF_002910315.2 Salvelinus sp. IW2-2015 | reverse complement strand
CACCAAGTCGTCCAAGGAGCTGGACTACATCCGCGACGAGAGCAGCCGCCTCCAGCAGGAGAACCAGAGGCTACAGAATGACATCCGCAGGCTGCAGTCCGAGATCCAGATCACCTCCACGGAGACCCGGAGCATCTCCAACTCGGCCCCCATGGAGAGCGGGAGAACCTAGAGCTGAGGCTGGACTCACTGCAGAGGGAGCTGGCCGACTGGGGCCTTCTCTTCAACAATGGTGAACTCCATGTCGGACAGGCGGGACTTGAGGCTGCCCAGCTCCTGGTCCAGCTCCAGCCTCCTCCTCTTCTCCTGTTCCAGCGTCCTCGTCATCTTCTCGATCTCCAGCTCAGCCTCCGGGTCCTTCTCTACCTGGATGGTCTCGGTGCGCACCACCTTCTCCTTCACCACSGTCCTCTCCAGGGTGACCTGCTGCTGGAGCAGGACATTCAGCTCCTTYTCCAGCARGGTGCGCTTGTGTCTCTCCTCCTCCACCTGCAGCTTGAGGATGGAGTGCTCTTTCTCTTGCTGGGGATCCTGCTGGAGAACCACCATCTGTTTCACTGTGACCCTCTCCCTGTTCTCTTTGTCCCTGACCTCCATCTCGTTCAGCCTGACCCTCAGCCTCTGGATCTCCAGCTCTGCATCGCGCCTAGCTCGGCGTTCTCGCTCCAGCTCCTCCAGCTGTGCGTCCAGGTTGGCCTTCTGCCTCTGAAGTTGGATGAGCTCCTCTTTCAGGGTCTCCCTCTGCCTCTGTTCATTGTTGATGTTCTGTGTGAAGGTGCTGCACTCTGACCTCAGTAATGGGTCCTCYTCAATCTTAACCACCTCCTGCTGGACCACCTTCTCCCTGACCTGGGAYAGGTCGATCTTYCTTAGCCGGATCTTCTCCTCATTAGCTGATCGCTCCCTCTCCAGGTCCAGGCGTTTCTTCTGCTCGTCCGCCAGCTTCCTCTTCAGGATCTCAATCTCCTCCTTGGTCTTGGGGTTTTCTTTGTACTCCAGCACCTCGTTAACCACCTCTTTAATTTGCACCTGGGGCTTGGTGTCCTTCCACCGCTGAATCTCGTCCCTCAGCTGCCTGATCTCCATCTCTGACTTCTCCGTCTGGTGCGTCTTGTCCACAATCTCGTTRCGGAGTTTCTCCAGCTCCCTCTCGGTCTGCGGGTCCGTCTTGTACTTGATGACTTCCTTGATGATCTCCTTGATCTCGATCTGCGGACCTCTGTTTCTCAGCATCTTCAGCTCGTCCTGGTGGGACTTCAGCTGCTGGTCGGCRTCTCTGTATCTCCTCTGGTGCTCCACCAGTTCCATGCGTAGGTTGGCCACTTCAGCCTCAGCCTTGGGGTCAGGCCTGACGATCTCCCTCACCTTCTCCTGAACTATGACCCTTGACTTTTCCTCCTCTAGGCTGGAGATCTTCCTCTGGAGGTCGGCGCGCTCCCTTTGGGAAGACCGGTGCTTGGACTTCTCATCCTCGTGTTGCATCCTGAGATTCTCTACCTCCCTCTCAAAGGCGATATCCTTCTCCACCTTCAGCACCTCCTTGATGGAGATCTTCTCCTCGGCCATGGACTTCTCCTTCTCCAGCCTGCGGAGCTTGTCCTGGAGGAAGCGCAGCTCGTCCTCCAGTTGCTTCCTGGCCTCCTGCTCCTTCTGCTTCCTGTCCAAGAGGATGCGGTACTCRTTCTCCAGTTGTGGGTCRTTCTGCACTTTAATCACCTCCTCCTCTGTGATCACCTCCTGCTCCTTGGACTTCTGCTGTGCCAGGAGCGTCACCTGCTTGGTGATCTGGATCACCTCATTGTCCTTGATGGTCTTCTTCCTCCTCAGCTCTTCCAGCTCCTCCCTGAGCCTCCTCACCTCCTCCTCCTGGCCGCGGTCCCTCTCGATACGCAGCACCTCCTTCACAGTGTACTGCTGTGCTCCTTCTTTGATCTCTGTTTCGATGCCGCGCAGCTTCAGCCTCAACGCCTCCAGCTCGTTGTCCATGGCCCGGGTGACCCGGGTTTCGTCTGACAGTTTCTGACGGACATTGTGGACCTCGTCGACCAGAGTAGGATCCGGAACCTTCTTGATGATCTCCTTCTTGACGACGGTGTCCTCCGGCTTCTGACCCTCCAACATGTAGATGTCCGTYTGGATTTTCTCTAGATCCTTCTCCAGCTGCTCCCTCCTCTGGATCTCGTCTTTCAGTTGACTCTCGATCCTCCAGGCTTCTTCTCCGGGAGCGGCAGATTTGACTTGCTGGACATTGTTGCTGACGATCACGTCTGATTGCTGAGAGAGTGGGAGAGGAGGCTGAGTTTTTTTTTTTTTTTTTGAAGTAATGGCAATTATGTTTATTTAGAATGATGTGACATTTAAATTCTATTTTGGATCTATATAAAGATGTGCAACATTGATTGTTGAACATTCGGGAGTATCTCACCTGATTCATAAGGCCTTGGGCAAACTGCAGATTCGCCATCCTTTGCTTGTTAACTGCATTCACTTCGGTGAATTTAGCTTCAATGGCAGATTCCTGTCAACAAGGAAATTATGASAATGTATGGAACCAGKGGCATCATTTGCTACTGTTATTTTACTGCTGCTCTTTMATTATTTATATCKTTATTTTTTACTTCACACTTATTTTTCTTAACTGCATTGTTGGTTAAGGGCTTGTAAGTAAGCATTTCACTGTGAGGTCTACACCTGTTGTATTTGGCACACGTGACATAACATTTGATTAGATTTGATTTTCAGAATGTTCATTAGAAGATGTCGTTCAAAAGACTTCCTGAAAATGTATCGAAAGGCGTCACATTACAACGTGTAATATGCATTGAGGTTCTTGTCAAGGGCTGACTCTCACATTACACAATATTCCATATCAGTGGACTACTTTTGACCAGGGCCCATGCACCCTATTCCCTATATAGTGCACTACTTTTGACCAGGGCCTTATGACCAGAGTCCAAAAGTAGGGCACTAAATAGGGAAAAGGGTTCCATTTAGGCCACAGCTGCAGTCTTCCTTACCTCTTCCTTGACCCTGAGTGCAGGGGACTCCAGTCTGCTTCTCTTGTAGGTCTGAGGGACCAGCCCGTCTTCAAGGTCCAGAATAGACTTGAACTTCTCAGTATCATTCTCATAGTCCTGCAAACACAAATGAGTCAAATCAATAGCATGAGAGGAAGAAAGATAGAGAAAGAGTTATATCAAATGGTATACATTTCTCCTCGCCGTAGGTAATCAGAGTTGATGTGTCGATCAGTGTTCATTCCCCTACCTTGACGGCTTGCTGTAAAGTTGAGCATTTTCGATACGTTGTTCAACTCAGACTCCTTCTTTTTAATGTCGGAGAGCAGTTCTGTGACAACACAGCAATCAACATTTTAGACCGAGAAACATAACAGGACCATTAGAGGTAGAGGACGTTTGACCAGAGGTATAGAAACATAAAACCATTAGAGGTAGAGGACTTTGACTAGAGGTATAGAACAACATAACCAATAGAGGTAGAGGACTTTGACTAGAGGTATAGAAACATAACAGGACCATTAGAGTAGAGGACTTTGACTAGAGGTATAGAAACATAACCATTAGAGGTAGAGGACTTTGACAGAGGTATAGAAACATAACAGACCATTAGAGGTAGAGGACTTTGACAGAGGTAAGAAACATAACCATTAGAGGTAGAGGACTTTGACCAGAGGTAAGACATAAACCATTAGAGGTAGAGGCTTTGACCAGAGGTATAGAAACATAACAGGACCATTAGAGGTAGAGGACTTTGACTAGAGTATAGAAACAAAACATATAGGATAAGAGACTTTGACTAGAGGTATAGAAACATAACAGGACCATTAGAAGTAGAGGACTTTGACTAGAGGTATAGAAACAAACAACCATTAGAGGTAGAGGACTTTGACTAGAGGTATAGAAACATAACAGGACCATTAGAGGTAGAGGACTTGTCTAGAGGTAAGAAACATAACCATTAGAGGTAGAGGACTTGTACTAGAGTAAGAAAACATAACCATTAGAGGTAGAGGACTTTGACCAGAGGTATAGAAACATAACAGGACCATTAGAGGTAGAGGACTTTGCAAGAGGTAAGAAACATAACCAATTAGAGGTAGAGGACTTTGCTAGAGGTAAGAAACATAACCATTAGAGGTAGAGGACTTTGACCCAGAGGTATAGAAACATAACAGACCATTAGAGGTAGAGGACTGACTAGAGGTATAGAAACATAACAGGAACCATTAGAGTAGAGGACTTTGACCAGAGTTATATAAACATAACAGGACCATTAGAGGTAGAGGACTTTGACTAGAGGTATAGAACATAACCATTAGAGGTAGAGGAACTTGACTAGAGGTATAGAAACATAAAACCATTAGAGTAGAGGACTTTGACTAGAGGTATAGAACAAAACATTAGAGGTAGAGGACTTTGACCAGAGGTATAGAAAACATAAACAGGACCATTAGAGGTAGAGGACTTTGACTAGAGGTATAGAAACATACAACATTAGAGGTAGAGGACTTTGACTAGAGTAAGAAAATACACCATTAGAGTAGAGGACTTTGACTAGAAGGTATAGAAACATAACAGACCATTAGAGGTAGAGGACTTGACTAGAGGTATAGAAACATAACAGGACCATTAGAGGTAGAGACTTTGACTAGAGGTATAAAACAAAACCATTAAGGAGAGGACTTTGACAGAGAGGAATCATTAAGTAGAGGACTTTGACTAGAGGATAGAAACATAACCATTAGAGGTAGAGGACTTTGACCAGAGGTATAGAAACATAACCATTAGAGGTAGAGGACTTTGACTAGAGTATAGAACATCAAACCATTAGAGTAGAGGACTTTGACTAGAGGTATAGAAACATAACAGACCAATAGATAGAGGACTTTGACTAGAGGTATAGAAAACATACAGAACCATTAGAGGTAGAGGACTTTGACTAGAGTATAGAAACATAACCATTAGAGGTAGAGGACTTGACTAGAGGTATAGAAACATAACAGGACCATTAAGGTAGAGACTTTGACTAGAGGTATAGAAACATAACCATTAGAGGTAGAGGACTTTGACTAGAGGTATAAAACATAACATAACCATTAGAGTAGAGGACTAAATAGAACTAGAAAACTAGATAAAACTGACTGGAACCTCTCAGCTGAAAATATTGTTTTAGTTCAGGACAGGGTTCAAAATTGTGAACACCTGACTATCCTCAACCGTGCTGGGGTGAAGTTTCCCTAGTATAGATCTAAAATCTGCTTCCCCTCCCTCCAATCTAACTTAACCATTAGTGGGACAATCAGAAATCAGCTTCGCCAATCCTAACATTAACCATTAGTGGGACAATCAGAAATCAGCTTTCCCAATCCTAACATTAACCATTAGTGGGACAATCAGAAATCAGCTTCCCCAATCCTAACATAACATTGTGGGACAATCAGAAATCAGCTTCCCCAATCCTAACATGAACCATTAGTGGGACAATCAGAATCAGCTCCCCAATCCTAACATTAACCATTAGTGTGACAATCAGAAATCAGCTTCCCCAATCCTAACATTAACCATTAGTGGGACAATCAGAAATCAGCTTCCCCAATCCTAACATTAACCATAGTGGGACAATCAAAATCAGCTTCCCCAATCCTAACATGAACCATTAGTGGGACAATCAGAACAGCTTCCCCAATCCTAACATTAACCATTAGTGGGACAGATCAGAACAGCTTCCCCAATCCTAACATTAACCATTAGGTGGACAATCAGAAATCAGCTTCCCCAATCCTAACATTAACCATTAGTGGGACAATCAGAAATCAGCTTCCCCAATCCTAACATGAACATTAGTGCGACAATCAGAAATCAACCCCTACCTTCTGGTTCCAGCTTGGTTCCACCTGACTGAGGTTGTCTTTCTCAGTTGGCTCATAGTTTGGCACGCGGACAGCCAGTTGTTCAGGTTGTCGTAATCACTGTGGTAGTTGCTGTAGGACGTCTTAGCCCTCTGCAGGCTCTGAGATCTGTAACACAACACAACACAAATGAATGTAACACACCACAACGTGAACGACACACCACACAACGTGAACTAACACACAAACACACTGACGTAACACACCACAACCACAACCATGAACGTAACACACCACAACACAACAATGAACGTAACACAACCACAAACTAACGTAACACACCACACCACAACATGAACGTAACACACCACAACATGAACGTAACACACCACAACATGAATGTAACACACCACAACGTGAATTAACACACCAACAACATAACGAACACAACACAAACATGAACGTAACACACCACAACGTGAACGTAAACACTTACACACAACAACATGAACGTAACACACCACAACATGAACGTAACACACCACAACATGAATAACACACCACAACGTGAATGTAACACACCACACACAACGTGAACGTAACACACCACAACGTGAAGTAACACACCACAACGTGAACGTAAACACCACAACATGAACGTAACACACCCACAACGGAATGTAACACACCACAACATCATGTGACGTCTATTATAGTAAAATCACAATACAGGTCTGGCTACGATGATTCTTGTTCTTGGCTTCAAACTTTTTTTAACCAGTTTTAAAGGTCACGGAACGCTCAATCAGTTCTCTGACCTCACAAATATAATGTATGGATGTCAAAGGTTACATTCCAATTCTCTACCCTTCTCCCGAAGTGTGCACTTGTACACTTCCCTTTATGGATTTAAAATGATTGGACTGTGTAAGAAAATAGTTGGAAATGGGAAACGCCCACCAGTCATACTTTCCAATCCAATGATTTTGAGTTCTGAGACGGATAGAAAATCAGAACGCAGCCACAGGGTTCAACTGCACCGTAGAGACTGCTGCCTTATGTACAGACATAGTCAACACTGGTCACTTTAATAATGTTTACATACTGTTTTACCTACTTCATGTCTATATACTGTATTCTATCAAGGCAATTCTATATAACTACTGCTGTACACACCGTTTCTAATTCATATACTGTCTATAATGTCTATACACACCATCCTATATAACTACTGCGTACACACCGTTTCTAATTCATATACTGTCTATAATTGCTATACACACCATCATATACATAGATGTTTATATTCCAGAGTCTGACAGTCTTGTTCTAATATTTCTATATTCCTGTCATTTGTATTTCGTAAATTACATGTATGTTACTACTGCACTGTTGGAGCTAGGAACACAAACTTTCACTACACCCACCATAACATCGCTAAATATGTGTACGCAACCAATAACATTTATTTTATAATTTATTTGAAGTCAAAGTTATGTCAGTCCCCTTTACCTGGTGTCGTCGATCTGCCTGTTGAGGTTGTCGTAGCGTTTGTTCAGTTTGCGGACCTCGCCCTCCTGCCTCTCGATGTCGGGGCAGTGCTCCTGCACCTTGGTTGCCATGGTGTCACAGCTGCCTTTGGCCGCACGCAGGTTAGCCTCCGCCTCCGTCACCGCGGACCTCTTGGTCTTCAGCTCTGATGAAATATCCTGTCGGGAGAGGAAGTGAGGTTGAATTGTGTGTATGGGGGAAGTTCTGCCCCAACCAGGACAAACKTGAGATATGAGTGTGTAGCTCAGATCTTCCAGCTCATCATACATTTGTACTGTATGTCATTAGCAAATATGCTTCTGTCTTTGGTATCTGAAGTGATACAATACATTTCCTTTGAAAATAAATGAGCGATCAGAGGGCAGCCATCTTACAGCCAGTTGACGCTGCGTCTTCTCCAGAGACGAGATGTCTGCGGGGGCGACTTCCTCCCTGACCAGCTTGTTCTCGTAGCTGGACAATAAAGATTTCCCGTTTTGAAGGGAGTTCTCCAGGCGGTTGGAATTCTGAAGCCTGTAAACAAACACATGATATGATTAAATTACATTTGATTAAAATGACATTTAAAATGTGTTTAAATAGTGTCATAGTAGCCTACAGGTTAGTCATCCTAGTAAAACAGGAAAAGTCTCTCATAAAGTAGAAGTGGTCCTGAGGTTTGTGTAACTACTACCATCTCTACTAACAAGTCAAGTAAAAAAGMTACTCACTTGTCCTCTGAGCACTTGAGCAGCAGGTTGATCTTGTCGTATTTGTTGTTGGCCTCGTTCACCTTGCCGTTCAGCTGAGGGGCGCTGGCACATTTAGGGTTAGAGGTCAGGAACTTCTCAGCCTCCTTCACCTTGGACGACTTCTCCGGCTCGATCTTACGAACCACGGCCGCAATGTCCTGGTGGAAGAATATGGGATAAGCATTAAACAAAGTGTACACTTCCTGGAACTAACTAATAGTACTTCCTCGATAAGCATTAAACAAAGTGTACACTTCCTGGAACTAACTAATAGTACTTCCTCGATAAGCATTAAACAACTGTCTCAAGACTTTCTTTGGTAGGATTAAATGGGTTTGAAAACTTTATYGAAAGGATTCTAGTCTAAACTAGGAGGACAGGAGAAGAGTAGAGGAGGAAAAGCATCTCTACCRCTCTACACCCTCTGTGCAGAGAAAGGAGAAAAAGGATGAACTACCTTGACGTCCTGCAGMCGGTCAGCGCTGTCCTGCAGTGGCCTGGTCTGCTCCAGCGGGGGGCGTACTCGAGAGTAGATGGCCTTCTCCTGTTTGTCCAGATCACTGGTCACCTTGTCCAGACCGGCCATCAGCTGGCGACACTGCTGCTCCTCCTTGTCTACAATATTCATCAATCAATCACCACACAAAATAACACACACAACACATCATATACATCCAGACTCAACAATCACAACACCATCAATCACACACCAAAATAACATACATAAAATCAGATACGACTACACACACACGACTACACACACACACACGACTACACACACACACACACAGACAGAAATATAGAACCAGACACTCAACATAACATCACATTCACAATCAGACAATCACACTGGCATACAGATCATAAAACATGTTGTTGTTTGTTTTAAGCTGCAGCTCTAGTGATTAACTCCAGTAGTAATATGACATACCATGACATACCAAACAATCAATCACATTTATTTATAAAGTGCTTTTTACACCAGCAGGTGTCACAAAGTGCTTATACAGAAACCCTGTAGCTGTAGAAGCACGGTGGCTAGGAACAACTACCTAGAAAGGGTAGGAACCTAGGAAGAAACCTAGAGAGGAACCAGGCTCTGAGGGTGGACCAGTCTCTTTCTGGTTGTGCTGGGTGGTGATTATAAGGAGTATACGGCCATTAAGGCCAGATGGTTCTTCAAGATGTTCAGACGATCATAGATGACCAGCAGGGTGAAATAATAATCACAGTGGTTATAGATCAGGGCTCTCCAATAGGTGGATGGAGATCTACCAGCATGAGTAGCTCACCATGTAGCTGGGCTCCCGAGTGGCGCAGCGATCTAAGGCACTACATCTTAGTGCAAGAGGCGTTCACTACAGACCCTGGTTTGATTCTAGGCTGTATCACAACCGGCCGTGATTGGGGAATCCCATAGGCGGCGCACAATTGGCCCAGCGTGTTAGGGTTTGGCCGGGGTAGGCCGGTAGGCCGTCATTGTAAATAATAATTTGTTCTTAACTGACTTGCCTTGTTAAATAAAAAGGTTAAATAAATACAAATAATTAATTCTAAAAAAGGACATGCATTTTTTTTTCAGTGTTTCCATCGCAAACGGTCATAAACATTAAACTCCAGGCTGCCACCAATCAAAGCTACATGGACATTACCCACCCCTCGTTAGTCACACCTGGCTTCAAAATCCTAACCCGAACACAATATCTGCAATACATTCCCAGCAATATTGCCCATCTGTCTGTCTGGTGCACGTGTTTGTATCAATCAATCCATGTAGCCAGTTAGCGATGCTAATGATAACTATCTTTAAAACGGATCAAACTTTATTGGTCACATACACGTGTTTAGCAGATGTTATTGTGGTGTAGTGAAATGCTTGAGCTTCTAGTTCCGACAGTGCAGCAGTATCTAACAAGTAATATCTAACAGTTTCACAACATATACCCCATACACACACATCTAAGTAAAGGAATGGAATTAAGATATATAAATATATCGTCGGACAATGTCAGAGCGGCATAGACAAAGACTTTCCCCAAAAACCTTGTCAATTAAATGTTAACTGTAAAGTGGGCTTACCTGACAGAACGGTCATGATTATTTACATCAATTGGATGGCCATTGTTTTACAAACTCTGCCATGACACGAGCTGCAGTAGGCCTGACAGAAACATCACTAGAGCCACACATCTCTCTCTGGCTAGATGCGCAATTAAAGGGGAATTACACTCAAAAAGCGTTATGTTTAGGTCCAAAGGAAAAGGTCTTCTGATGTGATGTAAGCATGGACATGGACCCAGAACATCCATTTGTTGTTTCCTATGAACAATTGTACTATGAGAGTTGAAAAACAGAGTCAAAACCAGGAGAAGAAAACAAATCTGGAAAATACTAAAGATCATTTTAGGGGCTGTAGTGTTGAATACTGTTATTTAACCATTATTTTACCAGGTATATTGACATATTTTGTACAGCAAGGACCCGGGGAAGAGTTGCCGTAGAGGAGAAGTGCCTATTTAAAAGCTATAAATAAATTTAAAAAAGAGTTGCTCGCAACATGTTTCATTTTTTTTTTAAAGTAGCTCAGATAGAAAAGGCTGGAGACCCCTGTTATAGAGGGTGCAACAGGTCAGCACCTCAGGAGTTACATGTCAGTTGGCTTTTCATAGCCGAGCATTCAGAGGTTGAGACAGTGACATAACATGACATAACATACATGACATACCATGACATAACATGACATAACATGACATAACAGTACCTACCAGAGCCAGCGGAGCCGTCTTTCTTCAGTTCCTCCAGGCGTTTGACCAGGGTGGTCTTACTGCCAGACACCTTCATCTTAATACCCTTCTGCTGGCTGGCCAGACTGGAAACAACACAACAGACCCTGTTACACAGTGTACAAGTACACCGTCTAGGGAAAACAGACCCTGTTAGACAGTGTACAAGTATACCGTCTGGGAAACAGACCCTGTTACACAGTGTACAAGTAATACCGTCTCGGGAAAGAGACCCTGTTACACAGTGTACAGTACACCGTCTAGGGAAACAGACCTGTTACACAGTGTACAAGTACACCGTCTGGGAAACAGACCCTGTTACACAGGTACAAGTACACCGTCTAGGGAAAAACAGACCTTGTTACACAGTGTACAAGTACACCGTCTAGGGAAAACAGACCCTGTTACACAGTGTACAAGTACACCGTCTAGGGAAAACAGACCCTGTTACACAGTGTACAAGTACACCGTCTAGGGAAACAGACCCTGTTACACAGTGTACAAGTACACCGTCTCGGGAAACAGACCCTGTTACACAGTGTACAAGTACACCGTCTAGGGAAACAGACCCTGTTACAAGTGTACAAGTACACCTCTAGGGAAACAGCCCTGTTACACAGTGTACAAGTACACCGTCTAGAGAAACAGACCCTGTTACACAGTGTACAAGTACACCGTCTAGAGAAACAGACCCTGTTACACAGTGTACAAGTACACCGTCTTAGGGAAACAGACACAATCAAGCACACAGTAGGACAGACAACGTTGGACCCCGCCCACCCCATAACACACACCACACCTCTTCCACCCTACCCCATAACACACACACTTACCCGTTGGAGACGGCGACAGACTCTGGGTTGTGGGGGGACCATGAAGCAGGCCCTGGAGCCGTCAGTTTACGCCCGGCCGCGTCCTCACCTCCCACTTGGGCCCTTGTTACTCAGGAGGGTGTACCTCTCTCCACGCAGGATCTGACCCTGGATGGACAACAAACAACATTACACAGAGGTTCACTCACTGATCTGGTATGGAAGAACCAGAACACAAATAGAGGTTTCACTCACTGAACCACTTTGGATAAGCCCTTAGCTTTTCCTGACCACATGACCTGACCACATGACCCGACCAGGGAAACACTAAGCCCTAGTCAGTAAATTAGATTTCACTGTTTTTACCGGTCAGGTCACATGGGGGAAAAAAATATAAACACAACACTGCGTTTCCCCTCACTGTTTGATCCGGTTCCTAAATCTTAAGAGCCTCTCGACTGCGCCACAACACACACACACACACACACACACACACACACACACACACACACACACACACACACACACACACACACACACACACACACCACACACACACACACACACACACACACACACACCACACACACACACACAACACACGCTCCAGCTCTCAAAATCCACTCCTAAAACCCCCTCAGCCTGTGGCTGATCCACCGAAGGCTTAAATAAGATGCAGAGAGCACAGGCCTCTAAAGGATTTAAATACATTACAACACAGCACCACATTCAGGGGACTGAATGAAAGGAGTGAGAGTGAAGGAGGACGAGAGGAGGGAACCAGAGGAGAGAGGAGAAGACGTGGTGCAGTCAGATCGTGCTCAGTCACGATAACAGAAAAACAACACCACACATAGGGATTAGAGAATGACTGGAGACAGAAAAGGAGAGAGAGAGACGGGGGGTAAAGCAGGGAGGGGGGAGAGGTGAGAGAGGACAGGGGCGGTAAGCAGGGAGGGAGGGGGAGAGGAGAGAGAGACAGGGGGGTAAAGCAGGGAGGGAGGGGGGAGGAGGAGAGAGAGGGGGAAAGGAGGAGAGAGGGGGAGGAGACAAAAAAAGAGAGAAAAGCTAGAATGATTGTCATGAAGAAGCGTGTGTGTGGAGGAGCATAGTGGACAAGTATCAGTCTGAAACTAGACTAGGCTGGTGGCATATCCAGGTTTACCACATCAGTGTCTCACACACACAGGCTGAGGTAAAGTAGTGGAGGTGTCCAGGTGTAAAGGTTTACCTCGTCAGTGTCGAACTCACACAGCGCCTCGACGGGGAGCAGCTTCTGAGGGGTGTCCTGCGGAACTGAGGGGGGAGAACCTGTAGACTGCGCTTCTCCAGAGCCTTCACACGCTCATCAAAGTGGGTCCATGGCCTTCGCCTGGTCCTGCACCACACACACACACACACACACACACACACACACACACACACACACACACACTTTAAGAGCCTTTGGATTTATAGTTCTAAGGCTAATACGTTTGTCAAAATGTAAATGTTGTTGATTGAGTTGGGAGTTTTAGAAACCAGCCTGATAAGCAGACAGACCTGACAGACCAACGAATTGTCTCTGCTTTATTCCTGACAGACCAACGAATTGTCTCTGCTTTATCCAACAGCTTTGTCATTTTTGGCTAAAGCAGAAACAGATCTGTCCCCAGACTTGTAGTAACTACACTAGTGTAAAGCCCACTCTCAGTAAACTACAGCAGTGTAAAGCCCACTCTCAGTAAACTACGGTAGTGTAAAGCCCACTCTCAGTAAACTACGGTAGTGAAAGCCCACTTTAGTAAACTACGGTAGTGTAAAGCTCACTCTCAGTAAACTACGGTAGATGTAAAGCCCACTCTCAGTAAACTACGGTAGTGTAAGCCCACTCTCAGTAAACTACGGTAGTGTAAAGCCCACTCTCAGTAAAACTACGGTAGTGTAAAGCCCACTCTCAGTAAACTACGGTAGTGTAAAGCCCACTGTTAGTAAAACATTGTTAGTTGTAAAGTCCACTCTCAGTAAACTTACACTAGTGTAAAGCTCACTCTCAGTAAACTACACTAGTGTAAAGCCCACTCACGTCCAGGTCTCTGATGAGGCTCTCCATCTGGTACATGTCCTGAACTCTGGTTTGTACTTCTGGTCCACCTCTTTGTCCATTCTCTTCAGAAGGTCCTGGGTGTCCCGGGCCTCTTTGTGGAACTGGAGAGAAAACAGACACCGTCAGGAAAAACACTGAGGCAACAACATCACTGAAAGCAGCTAGGGTTTATTTACACTAAGTTCGACTGGCAGCCAGTCGGTCTCTGCCTGAACCAACTCTGTTCACGTACATGAAATGCCAAGTCTGTAACTCAGAAGCTGTTGCTTTGTGCAGCACATGCTTGTCACAAGCCCATCAAAATCCAATGACCCTGTTCAAACATTCAGGATTTCTTAAACTGATGCTTTCTGAATACTGTTGCTATGACTCACCTTGTGGTTGTGGTCCATGTGTTCAGCTGGTATTAAGGTTAAGGTCAGGTTACAGTATACTAATCACCTTGTTGTTGTTGTGGTCCATGTTTTCAGCTGGTATTAAGGTTAAGGTCAAGGTCACAGTTATACTAATCACCTTGTGATTGTGGTCCATGTGTTTCAGCTGGTATTAAGGTTAAGTCAGGTCCACAGTATACTAATCACCTTGTGATTGTGGTCCATGTGTTTCAGCTGGTATTAAGGTTAAGGTCAGGTTACAGTATACTAATCACCTTGTGGTTGTGGTCCATGTGTTTCAGCTGGTATTAAGGTTAAGGTAAGGTCAGGTCAGGTCAGCGTTACAGTATACTAATCACCTTGTGGTTTGGTCCATGTGTTTCAGCTGGTATTAAGGTTAAGGTCAGGTCACAGTATACTAATCACCTTGTGATTGTGGTCCATGTGTTTCAAGCTGGTATTAAGGTTAAGGTCAGGTCACAGTATACTAATCACCTTGTTGATTGTGGTCCATGTGTTTCAGCTGGTATTAAGGTTAAGGTCAGTCACAGTAACTAATCACCTTGTGGTTGTTGCCATGTGGTTTCAGCTGGTATTAGGTCAGGTTGTTGTTACAGTATAATAATCACCTTGGGTTGTGGTCCATGGGTTTCAGCTGGTATTAAGGTTAAGGTCAGGTCAGGTCACAGTATACTAAACACCTTGTGGGTTGTGTCCATGTGTTTCAGCTGGTATTAAGGTTTAAGGTCAGGTCAGGTTACAGTATACTAATCACCTTTGTGTTTGGTCATCGATGTGTTTCAGCTGGTATTAAGGTTAAGGTCTCAGCAGGTCAGGTGGTTACAGTATACTAATCACCTTGTGGTTGTGGTCCATGTGTTTCAGCTGGTATTAAGGTTAAGGTCAGGTAGTGTTACAAGTATACTAATCACCTTGTGGTTGTGGTCCATGTGTTTCAGCTGGTATAAGGGTTAAGGTCAGGTCGTTACAGTATACTAATCACCTTGTGGTTGTGTCCATGTGTTTCAGCTGGTATTAAGGTTAAGGTCAGGTCAGGTCAGGTTGTGTTACCAGTATACTAATCACCTTGTGGTTGTGGTCCATGTGTTTCAGCTTGTATAAGTCAGGTCAGGTCAGGTTGTGTTACAGTATACTAATCACCTTGTGGTTGTGGTCCATGTGTTTCAGCTGGTATTAAGGTCAGGTTGTGTTACAGTATACTAATCACCTTGTGGTTGTGGTCCATGTGTTTCAGCTGGTATTAAGGTTAAGGTCAGGTCAGGTCAGGTAGTGTTACAGTATACTAATCACCTTGTGGTTGTGGTCCATGTGTTTCAGCTGGTATTAAGGTTAAGGTCAGGTCATGTTGTGTTACAGTATACTAATCACCTTGTGGTACTCGTCCATGTGTTTCAGGTGTTCTCCTCACAGATGAGCAGGTTCAGGTACTCCTTCCAGTCTGCATGCACAGCCTCCATTTGAGCCTGACAGGTGGAGTAGAGTTCTGTTCCATTACTGTCTGTTGTTGCTTTCATTCACATTCATTTGAGGATTTTAATCTCAGTAGAGGTGAATCCTAACTTCCACTAAAATAGTTCTGATTGACCTTCGTCTCCATTGACATCAATGCAGACTTAAGTCAACATTGACTTAACGTGGAAGTTAGGATTTGACCCAATAGTAGAATGATAGAGGATAAATGAAGTGGACCTCATGACATTCATCCCAGGCATGGTCAGTGGAGATGTGTGTGTGTGTGTGTGTACCTCAATAACATTCTGCCAGGATGGTTGGTAGAGATGTGTGTGTGTGTGTGTGTGTACCTCAATACATTCTTGTCAGATGGTGGTAGAGATTGTGTGTGTGTGTGTGTGTGTGTGTGTGTGTGTGTGTGTGTGACCTCAATAACATTCTTGCCGGATGGTTGGTAGAGATGTGTGTGTGTGTGTGTGTGTGTGTGTGTGTGTGTGTGTGTGTGTGTGTGTGTGTGTGTACCTCAATAACATTCTTGCCAGGATGGTTGGAAGCGATGAGTTTATCTCCATCATCATTCAGCTTGGTAACAGTGCCTCCTTGGACTCCAGACACTTACTGATGAAGTTCTGGTGGGAGATTTAAAGAGATACAAGTCTCACTTTACGTTCCAACACACGTGACATGTAGGATTAGGTGTCATGTAACATGTAGGATCAGGTGCCGTAGCGTGTAGGATCAGGTGTCACGTAGCGGTAGGATCAGGTGTCACGTACGTGTAGGATCAGGTGTCACGTAGCGTGTAGATTAGTGTCATGTAACATGTAGATCAGGTGCACGTAACGTGTAGGATCAGGTGTCACGTAGCGTGTAGGATCAGTGTTCAACGTAGCGTGTAGGATCAGGTGTGACATAACGTGTTAGGATCTGGTGTCAGATAAGATAGGATCTGGCTGTCAGATAACGTGTAGGATCTTGGTGTCAGATAACGTGTAGGATCAGGTTGACATAACGTGTAGGATCTGGGTGTCAGATAACGTGTAGGGATCTGGTGTCAGATAACGTGTTAGGATCAGGTGTGACATAACGTGTAAGATCAGGTGTCAGATAACGTGTAAGATCAGGTGTGACATAACGTGTAAGATCAGGTGTCAGATAACGTGTAAGATCAGGTGTCACATGACTGTAGGAGGATCCGGTGTGGGACATAACGTGTAGAATCAGGTGTACATAACGTGTAAGTCAGGTGGTCAGATAACGTGTAGGATCAGGTGTCAGATAACATGTAGGATCAGGTGTCAGATAACATGCAGATCAGGTGTCAGATAAAATGTAGGATCAGGTGTCAGATTAACATGTAGGATCAGGTGTCAGATAAACATTGCAGGATCAGGTAGTGTCAGATAACAGGCAGGATCAGGTGTCAGATAACATGCAGGATCAGGTGTCAGATAACATGCAGGATCAGGTGTCAGAACATGCAGGATCAGGTGTCAGATAACATTGCAGGATCAGGTGTCAAACATGCAGGATCAGGTGTCAGATATCCCCTGAATGTATTACTCTGTCAGTGCAGGTGAAGGAGTGTGTGTGGTGGTGCCTCTCTACCTCATACTGTCTGTGACGTGCAGGGTAGTCCAGGTTAGTATCGCTCCAGTCATAGTTGAATCCTCTCCCCTGCCTGCTGGTCCATCCAGTACAGCTCGTTAGTGCAGCGCTGGCATGTAGTCACGCAGGCTCAACAGGTGCGCTGTCGAGCACTGGAACTG
>NC_036876.1:1302513-1303838 GCF_002910315.2 Salvelinus sp. IW2-2015 | reverse complement strand
GCTTGTTGGTGTCGTCCTGGTACAGAGGCTGCTTGCCCTCGTTGATCTTACTCACATCCTGATACAACACAGAGCAGTCAAAGGTTTTCATATCATAATGTCAAAGACATTGAGAGCCACACAGAGCCAATTAGGATAATGCAAACAGTCTGCCAGAGGCATCAATATGATGTTGTTGTTGCATTATCACAAGGTATGACCCTATCAGAAGGTTCTGTGACGTTCTATGAAGTTCTGTGTGTTTCTTTGAGGTTCTATGTAGTTCTGAGATTCTATGGGGGTTCTACGCGGTTCTGAGGTTCTACGATATCATATGATGATCTTTGAGATTCTATCCAGTTCTGTGTGGTTTTATGATGTTCTAAACGGTTCTATGAGGTTCTGTGTGATGKGGTTCTTTACCTTGTTGAGGTTCTGCTCCGTCTCAAGGATGAGCTTCTCCACCTTGTCAGCATTCTTCTGCAGCTTCTCAATCAGAGCAGACAGCTCAGAGGAGGGCGCCCTGGAATGAGGAGGTGACAACAGTTACATATGAGTCATTTCACTTATATAGAGCGACTTACAGTCATGGCATTCAACRGAAGTAGGTCAAAACAACCATATATGACTGTCATTGGAAGTAAAACATTCTTCAAAATGTTCTTCTAGTCCAGGGATGGACAACTCCAGTCCTTTGGGGCCTGATTGGTGTCACATTTTGGCCCCAGCGAACACACCTGACTCCAATAATCAACTAGTCATGATCTTCAGTTTAGAACGCAATCAGTTTAATCAGCTGTGTTTGCTAGGGATGATGGGGAACAGTGTGATCCCTCCCATACAGATCCCCCCCATGTGATCCCCCCTTCATCAAAGATAACATTTTTGTTCAAGTTTAAACTACAGTCCGCGAGACTGTAGTTTAAACTTGAACAAAAATGTTATCTTTGACATGCTAACGTTGACTGGGGGATAAATCATCTCTTCAGACGGTTAGAAATGAAAGATGGATCCAGTCAGTAACTAAACTCCAGTCTTCATCTTAGTGACAGACTCAGTCAGGATTAACACAGCTCTTCAGACTGTTATAAAGATGGATCCAGTCAGTAACTAAGCTCCAGTCTTCATCTTAGTGACAGACTTCAGTGCAGGATTAACAAGCTCTTCAGCAGAGATGTTTAAAATGGTAGCTGTCATTAGGGAGGGAATCAGATGAGTGACTGAATGAAGTGCACTTGCCCTCACTTCACGTCTGCCTGCCGTGTCTGCTGACCCTGAATGAACTGAAGTCTCCTGCTGCACATCTCCACGGTTCAGATAACAATGGGCTGCATCTCAATAGTCTA
>NC_036876.1:1248425-1302413 GCF_002910315.2 Salvelinus sp. IW2-2015 | reverse complement strand
TATTGTTTTTAAACAGTGATTTTACACAAAGATTCAATGCTCCTTTAATAATGTGACATCGTATTTTAAAAAGACACCTTATTGTAAACCTTATTGTAAAAACATATACAAAATTCTTATATTGATCAATTTAAAAACTCTATATGAAACACTATCTGATATTAGAAAAACTAAAATATATATATTTTATAAGGATATAAAATATGTATTATATTTACTGTGTTTGAATAAGAATCAACGTCTTTGTGCCACTCAAATTCCAAGCCCAAAGTTTTTCAGGACATAAAACAACTGACCAATCAGGGGGAGGGACTACAGTCTCTGAAAGAAATGTAAGGGAATAGCAAAACGGAAGATAGAAGCAGAAAAAGAAAAACTGCCGCAATATCATGAAAAAAAAGTACAATATATAAACCAATGATATACATACATAGTTCATAATCTGTTTTGTGAAAAGCCCAAGTACTGCATTAATCATCAATACACACACGACAGTGCACTATACTTTAAATCAGGTGTGTTGAACTCATTCCATGGAGGCCTAGTGTCTGCAGTTTATTGCTTTTTCCTTTCAATGAAGACCTAGACAACCAGGTGAGGGGAGTTCCTTACTAATTAGTGACCTTAATTCATCAATCAGCTACAAGGGAGGAGCGAAAACCCGCAGACACTCGGCCCTCTGTGGAATGAGATTGACAACTGTGCTCTAAATATCCAAATCACCTAATCCTTAACACCATTTGGGTCTCAGTCACCATACATAAAACAAAGCAAGATTGTTGATTCAAATAAACAAATGAGTCATATATATTACACTGTGTTTCCTCCCTAAGAAGAAGTCACAGCAGAATTCGGGGTATACACTCCATGACAACTAATGTGTCACATGTGGAAATGTGTGTGAGCATGTGTGGTTGCACCCACACACTTGTACAGTCAGTACACATCACGTTCAATCTCACTCGTAAAGAAGGGGGACTATTTTGCGGGTTTGCTGAGGGCTTCACGACTCACGACTGGTCTGTGTAGATGTCTGCCAAACTAAAGGGTCTAGGCAGGGATACTGATTATAAGTGTGTGAGCCGAGGGCTCCTGATCCTGATGAAACCTTCACAGAGGTCCTAAGATCTCAAAAACACCTATACAACAAACTCTATAATTGCACAGTCACGGCCACCACTTTCTTTGGGGGGAAAAACAGCCTTTTCTCTCCTATAGCCTCTACTCTCACCTCTCCCCACACGCCCTCTTTCCCTACCCCCAGTGCCAATGACCAAGACTTTTATTTCCATCGCAGTTTCTGTGATCTGGTTTTGTATTGCTCGCTGTTAAACGTATAGTGTTGGAACTTATTAGTATCCTATGCACTTATCTTTGATATATACACCTCCACATGTATTATCCTCATCAAGTAAACCAGGGACTGTAATCATGAAGTGCTTTAGAATAGGATTCCTGATCTAGGATCAGGTCCCCCCTGTCTATATACTCATTACGCATTATAATCTGAAAGGCAAACTGATCCTAGATCAGCACTCCTACTCTGAGACTAACTACTGAACTGAGTCAAAAATAGTATTGTAAATATATTCAGGGCCAATTGTTTGTAAGGTTGACTGCCGAGCAAGCCCCCCTTAGGAAGCCAGAACCCCTTTATGGTGAAGCGGTGGCTGCTGTTAATGAACCCTGTGCCAAAATGTGTAATCTGATCCTAGATCTGTTGTTTGGTGCGACTTCTAATCTACTGTAATTTGTGCTGAATGGGTTATGGTTAGGATTACCTGTTGCTAGGGAGCAGCAGTTCGTATTGCAGGCAAGGGAAATCAGTTGTACTTACCGCTATGATCTGTGGGTGCTGGTAGACAGGGTAGCTATGTGCTTATCTTGCTGGAGGAAGAGTTTGTGTCGGATGACCATTACAGATCCTCTTAGGCTTACTATTTCACTTACCACTAACAGATCTCTGAAGAAAAGCAGAGAAATTGTCATAACAGTAATAAGGAGTTATAAACAAAGTGTGTCCAAAAACAAAAATACATATTTTTAAATACAAAAAAAATGTAGATTCTTATGAGGATCGCAAGGGAGGTGTTTGTTTCTTGTTAGTTTTTTGTCTTGTTTTTGTTTTGTGTTAAAAAAAATACTTAAAAAGTAAGTAGGGATGTTTGAATCTGTGTTTGTGGCCATGCTGCTTAGGTATTTTTTTCATGTCAGAATTCCACTGTGGTTAGTGGACTGTGCCATGTTAGCGATTGTGTTGTAGGATATCAGTAGATAGAGGGATGGGTGAACCTCACACACACACACACAATGCAAACACACACACATACACAAAAACAACGCACCGATAAACTCAATAATAATACAAATCAATTGCCCTATACCAATAAGGACCAACCTTCACTTTACAGCATTCACGATTCTCCTCATATCTAAACACATTTGTATTTGGGATTGTTTACGTGTTGTTGTAGCTACTGTAGCCTATGCATATTTTATATTTCAGCCCAGAAAAGGAATTCAAGCAATGAGGAAGTTGCCTTATGTTTTACTAAGAATGCAACCCCCCCCCTTTCATTCCTGTTCTCAGAGAAAACACTGAAATCACCTCTCCTTCTTTCTCACCCCCTCTTCCACACATCCTCTTCCGCTCCCTTCCTCCCTCCCAATGGCAACTCTGATATAGTCCTTTCCCCATTGGCTACAATGCAAAGACAACAAGGAAGGACTCACACTGTGTGAGATACAACCATAGGTTCTTAGGTGACGTTTTAATTTCATGGTTTCTTTTTAATCCAAGCTTACATATGCCAAGTACAGTAAAATCGATAGAACTGTTCGTAGCTGAGATGGCCAAGATTCATTCTGATTCATTGGGGCTTTATGACATCAGCCTAATGTTCTATACCTATGGTAAAATCTCAAACCCATAAGGCTCTGTGTGGATTTCGTATCTTTCTGATTTGTTAGAAATTATGTGTATGACATCGTTTAGCTTTTTATGTGGCCATTGGCACATACAATAACTACATATCACTCACAAATGATGTCAATTTGGAATTCTGTGTACCTATTACATATCAAGTTACAAAGAAATGCTGAGAAATATATATTTTAAAAAATGCAACAAAAAATATAATAATGATAATAATAACAATAATAATAAATATAGCATATATGACAAATATCTAAGAATATAACCAAGGCATACATAAATTAGAATGCTAATTTTAAGATGTACAACAAAGCTCATCAAACTACAATTTAAAGTCAAACTTTTCAATCTACAAGAGTTTTACCTTGCCCTTTTCCCTTAGTTTGCATTCAATACACTTAAATGATGAATGAAGGAATTTTAAAGTAGTTAATTTTCCTTAGTTTTATCTTCTTTTTTTTAAATTAGGTTGTACATATATATTGTGAATTTATATCCATGTGCTTGTTTTGTAATGGATTAATGTATTTAATGCCAATATATTGTTTGTTTTTGTATTTTTTGAAGTATCCTGATATGTTAACTAACTGGAGACAAATCATGGGATAGAAACGTGTCACTTAGCTGATGTTGAGTAAGAATTTATATTACACAGACCACACTTCAATTTAGCTCTCTATCCATCTTTTAATCTTTATATATGGATTTAGGGGTTGCATTGCTTTTAATAATTAGGAGATATGACCACCTTTCTTAAAAAACAAGAAACAGATTATATTCCGGTATTTTATTTTACATTTATTTTTATTCTTATCATTTGATGTATTTAAGGGCAGCAGGTAGGCTAGTGGTTAGAGCATTGGGCCAGTAACCGAAAAGGTGAAAAACCTGTCGATGTGCCCTTGAGCAAGGCCCTATTTTGCTCCAGGGGCATCAAACTACTATGGTTGACTGACCCTGTTAAACAGCACATTTCACTGCACTTATCGGGTGTATGTGACAATAAAAACATCTTCCTTTTTTTGGGGTGGACTACACACCCAAAATACACCCAAGATTATCCAGACAGTTGCTAATTTACAACAGAAGATCCATTGTGATAATCCCTTCACATCATTGTTGTGGCTTCGTTGTTTTTATCGGATTATTGTCATTGTTTTTGATAGAAATGCTTTTCTTTGTTGTGTCGTGAAATGTAATGATCAATAGGCAGGCCACTGGATAGCAAAGCGAAAATCAAAAGAACTCTAAATATGTATACTCACTCAGAAATTTGTTCCTTTATTATGATTTTTTGCTGTAGAATAAAGTGTTGATCTGCAGTTGTGACCACATGGATAGAGAGATAGAGACAGAGGAGGGGGCATTTGGGGTCAGTGCAGTGAACTAATAGATGAAAACCCAAAATTCAATCAATCACAGATAACTGTGAAAACCGGACTATGGGTTTATTCTAAATGTTTGTGTTGTTTTTTTAAGAACAGGTGTGGTTTCGTCTCAATATTCAATGACAATAAGGTCTGCGAGAGGAACAACTTACTGGGTTTATCGGTTTTAATTGTTTTTTACAGGTTAGCGGTTTACACTTTCGAGCATAATAATAATGTGCATGACCCCACATTGTGGTTTTCCTTTATCTGCAATAGATTGAACCCAGGGTCTGAGTTGGATTTGAAGTGGCTGGTGAACTATAGATTACAAAGGTCTTAGGATAAGTTCAATATTTTACAACTTAAGGTTAGATGGTTCCTCACCATGAAACCAACCCGAAACATGGATTACAGTTTCTGTTTCCAAGGAATACTATGGAAGGAACCATCTGACATTAGGTACTGAAATAAAGAACTAAGGTGTTGAATGTTCAGAACTTACCCATGATGCTATACAATAGGCTAGGCAGGTTGTGTTGGGTATGTTTGTGTGGAGTTCTGTGTTGTTAGAGAGAAGTTAGTGAAGTTGAGGATGTTGAATTTCTGAAAGATTTGTTAAGGAGAAACAGCAATGACAAACATGTTTGATTTTGCAATTACCACTGTTCATCTTTAAACCATGAGAGAAAGAGTTATAAAAAGAGTGAGAGAGCAAAAATGATTTTAAATTGTGCACATGCTTTTTAAACCATCCATATTCAACCCTCTAGGACTAAATAGCAAAATGTAAAATGTGAAAATGGATAAATAAATGTTTACATTAAGCAAGCTTTCACACCAGAGAAAAAAGTGCCAACTTTAGTTTAGTTGCTTATATGTGCTGTTGACATGAATGAATCCAAAAATGGTACGTGTACTGAACAATCTCTCAGAGGCTACACTCCAAAAATCCACACTAGCATACTATCTAGATTGCATTCCAAATAGGCCACATACATTGCTCCAATGTATGTGGAGTATGTTAGTGTGAATATTGGTACGGAACATCTTTATTTTAGACGGAAGTTGAAGACAGAATTTTTTGGTGGCTGTAAGAAGCCATTTTAAAAGTGTGTGCTTTTGCATTAGAGACTAGCTAGCGGCATTTGTGTGTCGTTTTTTGAGGTGCTCAGTGAGAGGTGAGTTCAACAAGGTGAACCGTTTGCGATTGTTAGCTAACAGAAGCTAACACATTCCCTTTTGGTTTGTGTTAGCTGCAAATATTCACTAACATTAGCTTGCTAACAGGTATTAGCTAGCTAACAGCCAACAGGTAGTGTGCGGGAAACATAATAGCATAATAAAGTCTGTTGCGGGTCTAAACTTCCACTTCAAAATAATCATGTGGTGATGTAGACGTTCTAATACATGTAGTAAAAATAGCAAAAAAAAATCTGATTGAATATTGTTGCTAAACTGCCACAGTAATCCCTTCAAATAGCAGGTCATTGAATTGTCTACATTTCACCAATGCTATAACTGAACATCTAGGATTACAATTACAATCCAAACATTTGTGATGAATGGATAATTAGAATGCTCGGATGTGCTATCCATTCTAAAAGTTGGCCGAACTCTCTAAATGTATGGCACTGATCAAGACTCTGATCAAGAAGTGAATAAAATAAAATACAAAAAAATACCAATTTGAGAAGGAAAAATATTGTGTATAATAACCATACATCGGTAATCAATATGATTTGCGGTGAGGGACTTCAGATGTGCCAAACATATGAGAGGCTAGCTAGCTAGCTGGGCTAGAAACATCTGGCTAGAAAAATGAATATTCAGTCAATGCAAGATAGCTAGCTAACTAGGTGTCTTTTCTGAAAGAGTTAGCTACAGACAGTAGGGTTGTTAACATTGTCCACTCCTATTAAATCAATTGCAGCACGTTACCTAATAATGTTGCCAATGTCCATAGTGAAATCCAAAATCCATAGTAAAATCCTGCACTGTAGCAAGCTGGTCTGCTAACATCACTAGCTAGCAAAATATCCATCAATGTCAACTGAGCTTGCCGTGGTTTTGGACTAGCTCGCCAGCGATGGTAACCCCCTTTGCACAGTACATTTTTGTTGTTGTTCAAATTATCATTCATGCCATGTTACCTGGCTAGTCTCTAACAGGATATCCTTTAAAAAAAGGCACTTATTTTCATATTTTTTATTGTTATCAAAATGAAAACAATGAGGCTACTAACATGCATTGTAATCTGGGCTGCCTATCAGAGGAACCACTCGACTGATGACGTCATTAAGATGGCGGCAGTTTTCTAAACGTTTTAACATAAATATGAGTTTTTCAGCAGTTTTAAGGGTAGGAACATGCATATTGATCACATTTGGTTTTCAAAATCACCTTTACTTACTAAAATGTTTCCGTTCATCTTTTAAAATGTAATAATTGGAACTGCAGTGGTGTGGTGTGATCCGTCAACGTAAGTAGAAGTCATCGTAAGGTCATGAGTCACAACATTCCTGTGCTTGGGTTGGATAGACTAGGGTCTGCGTCCCAATAATATCTCCTTCCTCCTGAAGTGTACACTTGTTCACTTCTTCCCACATATTTAAAAACACTGTATTGGTGGAGAAAAGGGGCAGTCATTTTCTTTAAATCAGCAAAGGGAGGTGAACAAGTCCACACAGGAGGAGGGAAAGATAATTGGGACGTACCCTAGATAGAGGCATCGAACTGTTTGATTTTACCATGTAGGAACTTTAGATTTCCGGGGGAACACAGGCAGTGTGGTATAAAGCAGGCAGGAGGTATCCAAAGTGAATACAAGTAAGATAATGTTTTCCTTATGGATCACTGCATTTTATCTGGCTGTTTTAAATGTGGTTGGAAATTGTTCGGTTTATGATCCTGTTTCAATATGATATCGCAGACTGAGACTGACTTTATTGAGCCACAATATAATAGGTGTCCAAAGTCTAAAAGCATCAGTCATCATGCTGTATCTTGCATCATATCAAATCATATCTCAACCACAACATATCTGTGGTAACAAACCATTTGGTAAATACAGGTCAAAGGTCAGGTTTTCTCTGATTAGCCAATGAAACGGTCTCATTCTTACCCACATGACAGGATGTTGCATCAATCTGAATGAGAGATGTTGCTTGGGAGAGGCTATACGGTAAGCTAGCTGGGAAGGGCTCATCAGGACGACTGACTAAATGAACTGACTTAACCGAATACGTTCATCTCCACTTGACTCTCAATTTGCGACATACGTAATCAATTTGGGCGTCAGGCGTGTCCGTATAGCATCTCCTGTGTTGCTCGTCTTGAAACTCTGTTTTAACCATGTGATAAAAGATTGGTCATGTTCCAGGCTAACCACATTGCAGACGTTGCGCTGCATTTACCAATGGTTGCGTGCCACGTCATGGACTGTGAAGTTGGGCATCAGATTGCTATATCATTTGATGGGGTTAGCTTAAATGTTAAACACTTATCCATGCATTGTGCGATCTGGCATGCGTCTGCAATGTAGTCAGCCTGGAAAACTACCACAACCACTACAACATGTTTTATTGTTATCATATCGCCCACTGGATGCCGTAGGCTATATGCTGTTAGATTGGATTAGGATTTTTCTTTTACAGGACCAAATGAAAATTCAAATTATTTATTTTCCAACGACAGCAACAAATAAATAAATAAAAGACAAGGTATTAGAATATGTATTTAAATAAGTACATACCTATAGATGTGGCTTTTTGTCCTGATTTAAATGAGACTAAACTGAAATGATGCCATTTTGTCATTGTGCTAAAATGAATATAAATATTATATTATATATTAAAATATATTTGCTAACCTACTGAGAGCTGTATCATGTGATCATTTAACCCTAATTCCCTGGGCTCTGGTCAAAATTAGTGTACTATATAGGGAACAGGGAGCCATTTTGGAGGCAGAATATGGTTTCATCATTCACCATTACTATCATCCACACCAGGGATACAGGTACAAGTAAACACTGATGTGAGTAAAGATGATCTTTGTCCTGCCACATTAACATCCAGTATGTGTCCTATTCCTCATATAGAGCATAGGGCTCTGGTCAAAAGGAGTGCACTGCAGGGGCGCAACCTTCACTGGGGACAGGGGGACATGACCCCCGCACAATCTGAAGTTGCTTTTTTGTCGTCGTCCCCCTGTTTTATCGTTGCACTGAGATGCAAAACAAGGCTCTGGTGTACGTTAAGACCATGTGGACACCTCACAGCATTTGGGTAAGCTGTTTTCCGGTTTGGCTGTGTGAAGGCAAAGCTTCTGAAAGGCTGGTGTATAGGGCCAGCAAGGAGAGCAGAAACTGGCTACTGATCTAGCTGGCAAGGTAACTACTGTTTGACAGAACAAATTCTATTTTTTCCCAGTGTTGAGCTAGTATATATATATATATATATATATATATATATATATATATATATATATATATATATATATATACACAGTACCAGTCAAAGGTTTGGACATACCCACTCAATCCAAACTTACGGTACTGTATATATCAAAGGTGGTCAGGAAATATGAGATTGAGTAACTCCCACAAACACCCATAATACAATACGGCCGTGCCCTTCTGGGAGGAGACTGAGCTGAGCTAAAACTTTCCAGTTTGCTTGTCTACACTCGACAATATGTCTTTTGATGGTCTAGATTATTTGCTTGATTATCTGGTCTGTACATCATATTAGCAATACATTATGGATATGGGGAGACACCATGGAGGGAAGTAGGATGAAGACACTGTGAGTACTGTAACCTAATATTTTGTGAAAACAATGTCTCTGTTCCCTGCAGTGAGTAGGCTAACATCAATCATGTTAAACGTATTTAAATGTGTCAGTAGTAGTTTTTTTTGTTTTGTTTACACATGACGCCTACATTATTAATTTTAAACTGTGTAAGTTTTCTAGGCTGGTTACTGTTATGTTCATGTTAAATAGGTGTTTGTCCCTTTAAGAGTACACAAGAGTTATTGGCTAAGGGCGAGAGAAACAGGAAATACCATGTAAAATTAGCCTACGAGACAGAATGCAAATAAACGAGCCCAGGGTTAAAATATTCCTCACACTGGATTCCCCTCTTATCACTAACAGGGTGGCAGGTAGCCTAGTGGTTAGAGAGTTGGACTAGTAACTGAAAGGTTGCAAGATTGAATCCCTGAGCCAACAAGGTAAAAATCTGTTGTTATGCCCCTGAACAAGGCAGTTAACCATCTGTTCCAAGGCTGTCATTGAAAATAAGAATGTGTTCTTAACTGACTTACCTAGTTAAATAAAGGTTAAAAAAACAGGTACCAGTATGTTTGTGCTAACATTCCACTCTGCTGCTCCTTGTCATGACAAGTTTGGCATATGTCACAAACTACAAGGAGTAGAATACCAGCACAAAACAGGTCTGGATTTCATGCAAACTCAGATATTGTCAGTCAAGGATGTATTCCCATTTACAGTTTTTTGTCAACCATAGTAGCCAAGTTAGTTTTGACTTAAATCTGCTTGAAAATCTATAGCAAGACTTGCATATTTTTGTCTAGCCATTATCCCCAACATCTTGACAGAGTTTGAGTAATTATGAAAAGAATAACGGGCTAATATTGCACAATCCAGGTGTGTAAAGCTCGTAGAGACTTTCCCATGAAGACTCACAGCCTTAAACCCTCCCAAAGGTGTTTCTAACATGTAATGAAATGTGAAGAAATCCACGGGGTATGAGTACTTTTACAAGGCACTGTCATTGACATCAGAAGCACAATAGATACTAGTGCAATAACTATTGATCAAGCGGACTGTTAGATTTAAAGTAGGCAGGCAAACAGTGTGAAATAGTGGTTAGAGCGTTGGACATTTTTTCAAAGTATTCACAAACCTTAACTTTTTCCACATTTTGATTAAATGTAGATTTTTGCCACTGGCCTACACAAAATACTCCATGACGTCAGAGTGGAAATATGTTTTTAGAAATTTGAACATATTAATTACATTTGAAAAGCAAATGTATTACATTTGAAAAGCTGAAAAGTCTTGAGTCAATAATTCAACCCCTTTGTTATGGCAAGCCTAAATACGTTCAAGAGTAAAACTTTGCTTAACAAGTCACATAAGTTGCATGGACTAACTCTGTGTGCAATGATAGAGTTTAACCAGATTTTTGAATGACTACCTCATCTCTGTACCCCACACATACAATTATCTGTAAGGTCACCCAGTTGAGCAGTGAATTTCAAACACAGATTCAACTACAAAAACCAGGGAGGGTTTCCAATGCCTCGCAAAGAAGGGCACCTATTAGCAGATGGGGGGGGGAAAAAGCATACATTTAAAATCTCTGTGAGCCAAGGTGAAGTTATTAATTACACGTATAATGGTGTATCAATACACTCAATCACTAAAAAGAAACAGGCGTCCTTCCTAACTTAGTTGCCGGAGAGGAAGGAAACTGCTCAGGGATTTCAATGGTGGCTTTAAAACAGTTACAGTTCAATGGCTGTGATAGGACAAATCTGAGGATGGATCAACAACATTGTCGTTACTTCACAATACTAACCCAATTGACAGAGTGAAAATTAAATATTCCAAAACATGCATCTTGTTTGCAACAAGGCACTAAAGTAATACTGCAAAAAATGTGGCAAAGCAAATAACTTTTTTGTCCTGAATACAAAGTGTTATGTTTGGGGCAAATACAATACAACGCAGTACCACTCTCCATATTTTCAAGCATAGTGGGGGTTGGATCATGTTATGGGTATGCTTGTAATCGTTAAGGACTGGGGAGTATTTCAGCATAAAAAATTTACGAAAGGCAGCTAAGCACAGACAAAATCCTAGAGGAAAAGCTAAAAACCTACTTCAGTCTGCTTTCCACCAGAGGCTGGGAGAAGAATTCGCCTTTGAGCAGGACAATAAACTAAAAAACAAGGCCAAATCTACACTGGAGTTGCTTACCAAGAAGACAGTGAATGTTCCTGAGTGGCCGAGTTACAGTTTTGACTTAAATCTACATGAAAATCTATGGCAACACCTGAAAATGACTGTCTAGCAATGACCAACAAGCAATTTGACAGAGCTTAAAGAATATTTCAAAGAATAATGGGCAAATGTTGCACAATCCAGGTGTGGAAAGCTCTTAGAGACTCACAGCTGTAGTCACTGCCAAAGGTGCTTCTACAAAGTTTGGATTCAGGGGTGTGCATACTTACGTGAATTAGATATTTCTGTTTTTCATTTTCAATACATTTGCAAACATTTCTAAAAACATGTTTTCACTTTGTCATTATGGGCTATTGTGTGTATATGGTTGAGGAGAAAAATATATATTTAATCCATTTTGAATTCAGGCTGTAACATGTGGAATAAGTCAAGGGGTATGAATACTTTCTGATGGCACGGTACTTGTAAAAATTGCACCAAAGTTATTGAAAAAACGTATAAGAGTTGGTAGCAACAAGAAGCAAAACACACACAGTCTTAAATGATCAGCGGCATGCAATGTCAGTACATAAATCCAACTAAGTCAAAGATACAGACTTTTACTGTATACAGCCTTTTGTTTATAACCATTAATGCCCTTCGACATTCTTACTTAAACATTATTGTCTCCTTTTTCAGAGTCCATACCACCACATGAAGTACAACTAATATTCAGAACACTGGTTAAGCTTGGGACCGGAGACAACAAAGATGGCACACAACAAGGGGTCATCCCTGTCCAATGCCCGTGGTCGTGAAAGTTTTGTTGGAAGTCAAATCAGGGATTCCATTTCACTTCTGGATGTTTTGTACTCAAATGCATTTGAAGAAGAGGACATAGACTCCGCAGTAGCTAAGAAGACCGAGGTAGATTTTTACAGAGGAGCCCCACCTCAATGGCTTAACTTCTACTGGACTGAAAGGGCAACTTCAGCTGATAAAACAACCCCCTTTATCAAAAGAGACGGGTACACTGAGCTGATACAAAATATTAAGAAACAGTGTAAGGGTGACCTGACTTCTACCATGAATCTGCTGCATCAGCCAGGCAGTGGGGGAACCACTCTGGCCAAGCAGGTGCTCTGGGATATGAGGAAAACACTGAGATGTGCTGTTCTAACAGGTGCTACCTCAGACATCACCGCTATCGCCAAGCAGGTGATTCACCTTTTCACTGCAGGCGGTCAAGGCCAGCAGAACACTGTGCTCTTAATGCTGGAAGATGAGCGTATTCTGGAGAATCTGCAGGATGCCATCATCAAAGAGATTGCAGAGAGAAACATCACGACCCACATGCCTGTGGTCATCATTTTAAACTGTGTGCGAAAGCCAGTTATCAAACAAGAGGACCATAACAACTCAAGAAATGTTTTTCTCAGGACGGAACTTTCTGAAGCAGAGAAACAACAGTTTGAGGAGAAACAGATTGAGATCAGTCGAAGCTACAGCAATGAACACAAACAGTTTCATGGCTTTAACATAATGCGAGAWAATTTCAGTGGAGATTATGTTAAAGAAACGTGTGCCTTTTTAAATGTCAGGAAAAAAGGAAGACCTAAAAATTCCCAGCTTCTTGCATTCTTATCACTGGTGAATGCCTACGTCCMTGGATCCCACCTTCTGCAGTCTCAATGTCAGGCATTCCTTGGTCCTCCAGATCCCATTTATGGAGGTCCTTCCTTTGAGCAGCGAATGGAGCCTTTCACTCATCTGATAGTGACATTCCCTGCACGACAGGGACAAGACAAACATGTCTGCATGGCTCACTCACTGATTGCACAGCAGTGTGTTAAGGTACTGGCTACGGCAGGTGTGACCAGGAGTGATACAGCAAGAAACTTTCTGACTGAATTTTGTAGAGAAGAGGTACAACAATTTTTAGTTCAAGACATGTTAACGAAAAGGGAAATGGGAGAAGAGAGAAAAGACACGTTTTCCAGGTTGATTCAAGACATTGAAGGCGAAGAATCCAAAAGCAATGTTGTATCTGTTTTACAATTAGCTTCAGAGATATTCAAGCAAAACCCATTTCTTCCTCAAAATCTTGCTCGTTTTCTTTACATTGAGAGAAGGGCCTATTTTAAAGCGGAGAAGTGGGCAAAAATAGCAAAAGACAGAGATCCTAACAGTTCATTTGTTGCTGATACACTGGGGCAAGTATACAAGAACCAATTGAAGAGCAGGGTCCATGATCCTTCCATCTTTGCACAAGAAATTTTGCAACTGTCAAAAAAGGCCTTTGATGCTTTCAGAGATGAGGAAAGGGCTGCTGAAAATGAGCAGGGAGCAGACATGCAAGACGATGGTATGACCAAAGTCTCACAGATCTTTAACAACAGAGGACTATTTGGATATCTACAGGTTGCCAACATTGTTTTTGACTCGCTTGTCTCTCTTGACAATAACTGGCAAAAGGTCCTTACCATGGAAATATCAGCTGACACCTTCTTCGTATCAATCAGACAAAAAAAGCTCTTCAAGTACAAGCCACTCATCATCAGCCTCAGGGATGAGGTGGAGAGGAAATGTGAGTTTTTTGATGGTTACCTGACGTACTCCAAGCCCAGCATAGAGAAAGATGAACCACATTACTTTCAGACTGATGTCAAGAACTGCTACTGCAAATATGTGGGGACATGCACACCTATACACTCAGAGTCTTCAATAGGTGTACCACTCCAGAAGCTCAAAGAGGAAATGGCCATTGCTTTCCCTGGACTGCTTTCCTGTCTTGATAAGGGCTATGATAAAACTCACTTGCGCCGAATAACAATTTTGTGGGAGGAAATAAAAAAAGAATGGGAAAAAAAGAAAGATGGTGGTGGTGAGAACAAAGCTGCCCAAAACTTCATCCTTGCCAACATCATCTTAAGCAAAGTGGAAGCAGCATCTCCAATGCTTACCCCTTTGCCAATCCTAAGAAGCATTCTGGAAAGACACCTATTGGCCAATTTCGGTAACCAAACCCCAGAGTTTTACTTCTTAGTCCTTTTGCTGTTCTGGCCCGAGGAGTATAAGAAAATGGGATTCAATGTTGACCTCAACAAATGTGTTCAAGAGATGCAAGAGTCCTACAAAAACACATACAAGAAGCATCTTCGCTCAAGGTACCTTCGCCCCCTTATTTTCCTGGGAAAGGGTGAGGGTTTGAGCAGATTGGTTCATAGATCAAAAATAGAGAAACTATTGGC
The DNA here is from genome assembly GCF_002910315.2 of Salvelinus sp. IW2-2015. Taxonomy (NCBI): domain Eukaryota; kingdom Metazoa; phylum Chordata; class Actinopteri; order Salmoniformes; family Salmonidae; genus Salvelinus; species Salvelinus sp. IW2-2015. Next base: position 1,287,886 of record NC_036876.1, on the reverse strand, counting down.
AAGGGAGAATCCAATGGCAGGGCCAGACTTTATAGATCAAAAGTGGAGCAGTGGTGAGGTGTGGAGTGAACCAAGTGTCCAGGATCTTCTTCTTCCAGTCAATGGAGTGGTTAGACAGCGCAGGGTGTTTGCGCGCGTTGATGGCAAGGAGATTGAAGTTTGTGCTGAACAACGAAGAAAAGTTTGGAAGTCCGAAGACGTCTGCTTCTACCTTGGCTTCACCATTAGAGGTCCTGTGGCCTATGGCATACAGTACCCATCCCATCACAGATATGTCTTCTATTCAGGTATGATGATACATATGTCTTCTATTCAGGTATGATGATACATATGTCTTCTATTCAGGTATGATGATACATATGTCTTCTATTCAGGTATGATGATACATATGTCTTCTATTCAGGTATGATGATACATATGTCTTCTATTCAGGTATGATGATACATATGTCGTACATTTTTGGAAGTAACTGACATCAAATCGATAAAAAACGGTAAAACCATTCTAATCCTAATTTTCTCATTTGTATCTCTATATTCTCTCACTCATGTTCAAGTTCTTGATATTTTAATGTGCTAATACACAATATAATGACACGGGACGTCCAAACCCACCAATCTACACAGGGGAGACAGTGACGCTGGGAGCATTTGTGACTCATCTCATAGAGATCATTGTTAGCACTAAATATCATTGTTATTGTATTTGTGATTTTAAAATGCTTTGTGTACCAGGAAATTAAGACCACTGTATTATCACTGAGGTTAATGTTTGGTGTGGTTGATTTTCTCATTGATGTGTCTTTCCCCAGGGCCTGTGAGAAGTTGCACAACCTGTGCTAATGTGATGGTGAGTTAATGTTTGTTACTGTATTCATGGAGTGTACAGTAGTAGTCGAAACATTTTTGTCAAATGTTTGACCACCACCTATGTTGACTGTGCTCTGTATTCATGAATATCTTTTTATTTTCATGAAAATCTAAAATATGTTGTGGAAATCCTACATTTTGCTCCAGTTTCACACAGCTGGCAGATGCACTCTTAGAAGAAAACAGTGCTTCATTTGTAAATTCGGAGGTGCCGGAACAAAAAGTGAGAGCGTGAGATGGGGGTGACTTGGGTTGCTCTCAGGTACCAGAACGCATTTAAAAAATCCCCTTCATAATAAACCATTGCATGCATTATCATCGTATTTGCATTCTGGCATACAGCAGTAGAGTAGAGATTCTTGAAGAAGGGAGAAACAAAAACGGGTTCAGGAAAAATGAGGCCTTTTATAAACGCATTTCATGCAATTTCACATCATTTTAGATGACTGGAGACTTGAGCAGAATCTTTTTTAGTAACTCACAAATGATCGAAATGACAGGCTACTTTGACCATGACAAACTCAGAATCTGAGATCAATTAAAACGACCCTGTCCTGAATCCAGCAATAGATTAGGCCTAGGTGTGTGGACACACACATATTGTACAATATAAGGAGGAAATTATAGTCCTAAAAAAGCTTTCCAGTTTCAGTCACTCACCCAATGATGCTCAGTTCACTCACCTGCGAAGGCCGATGCGCCCGTTGTTAAAGATCTCTTTCTTGTTTTACCTTGTAAAACAATGCTGTTTGCTCAATAGGCCTATTTGGAAGTCTTTGGTAGATTAGTCTTCTCTTTTCAGTAGAATCATTTGCTTTCCAACCGGTGCTTTCCCCCGATTGTATACTGAACGAAAATATAAATGAAACATGCAACAACTTCAAAGGTTTAACTGAGTTACAGTTCGTACGTGTAAGGAAATCAGTCAATTTAAATACAATAATTTCACCCTAATCTATGGATTTCACATAACTGGGTATACAGATATGCATCTGTGGTCACAGAGACCTTAAAAAAAAGGTAGGGGTGTGGATCTGAAAACCAGTCAGTATCTGGTGTGACCACCATTTCCCTCATGCAGCCAACACATCTCCTTCGCATAGAGTTGATCAGCCTGTTGATTGTGGCCTGTGGAATTTTGTCCCACTTCTTTTCAATGGCTGTTCAAATTTGCTAGATATTGAACTGGTACATGGTTTCATACACATCGATCCAGAGCATCCCAAACATGCTCAATGGGTGTCATATCTGGTGAGTATGCAGTCCATTGGAAGAACTGGGACATTTTCAGCTTCCAGGAATTGTGTACAGATCCTTGCAACATCGGGTAGTGCATTATAATGCTGAAACATGAGGTGATGGAGGCGGATGACTGGCATGACAATGGGCCTCAGGATCTCTTCACAGTATCTCTGTGCATTCAAATTGCCATCAACAAAATGCAATTGTGTTCGTTTTCTGTAGATTGCGTGTGCCCCTACCATAACCCCACCGCCACCATGCGGCACTCTGTTCACAAAGTTGACATCAGCAAACCGCTCGCCTTACAGGTGGACTGCGGTTGTGAAGCTGATTGGGCTTACTGCTAAATGTCTGGGATCTTCAATTTCTGCTCATGAAACATGGGACCAACACTTTACATATAGTTTATATTTTTGTTAAGTTTATTAGAAATATAGCGACATGCCTGTTTTGGCTACATGCTGTTCACTGACAGATTTGCCGCACTTCCCGACTGTAGACATGCCTTGTGATTGGGCTACACACAATCCCAGCGAGGCTATGTATTTATTATTGATCCTTTGTGGCTGAATTATAGGCCTACTCCTGGTGTAGTATTCTGAATTATTACATTTATTTCTGAATAGACAGCAGTAATTCTATAACTTTGGCAACTGTATTTCAATTTATCAGGGGTGCTGCGACACCTCCAGCACCCTATGACTCTGTAAGGAAATAAATTATGAAATGCAACGTTGGAGAGATTAGTTGCAGGCTCATGTCTATCAGAGCAGAGAGAGGATGGCAGATAATAGAAAGTTAATCTCAATCTAGTTCTGTGAGAGAGATACAAGCGCCCTTCTCTGTCTCACCACAGCAATGGCCACGCGTTGGTCTATAGGCTTCAATGTTACGCAAACCATGAACCCAGGCCGGCCCAACACAAATCAATTCTTAGAATATCAGGCACGTTTTTACATTTATTTTTTAAGGGGCAGGAGTATTACAGAGGAGGCAACTTGTATTGACTCAGATTTTATTATTATGTTTACATTGCAAACAGTGAAAATAAGTGTTCATGCCACCAGAGGTACCGGATCCTGGCAAATAGGTTACAGAACGAAACAGTGCAAAACTGAAAGTTGCAGGATCCTGTTCCGGCAGGATCCGGCTGAAATTAAGCACTGGAAAAAAATATTATAAAAGGGTTCTTAGCAGAGGGATAGGGTTCTACCAAGAACCGTTTTCATCTGAAGAACCCTCTTTGGGAGACAATGGTTCTTTGTAAGGCAAATGGTTCTCCCTAGAACCTTTAACATGCTAAGAATTTTGGGGGGAAGAACCCTTCAGAATCTGAATAAGTTTATTTATTGTAATTTCATTATTTTACATAGTGCTTGGGCTTTTGTGTTTACCTCAGTGTTTAAACTTTAACATCACGATTTTAAGTGCAGGCGAGCAGAATGTGACTTGCAGACCTGATGTGGCCGGTAAAGCAGGAGTTTCCTAAAACCACCGTTTTAGGGTATAACTAAGCCTTTAAAGAAATGGCTTATGATGTACAGTATGTCATCTATTGTCATAAAGAGTTTAATTTTAAAGGCTAATAAGGCTGGTGGAACCATTCATAGAGGGCTCTAGGGAAAACTCCTCAAAAATCAAAGAGTTCTTAGTAGAACCATTCATAGGGGGTTCTAGGATGAACCCTTCAAATATAAAATGATTCTATGAAGAACCATATATAGAGAGTTCTAGGCAGAACCCTCTAGAAAGTATTCTACCTAGCACCAAAAAGGGTTCCCCTATGGGGACAAAACAAAAATCCCTATATGATTCTACATAACACCTTTTTTTCTAAGAATCACAGATACCATTCTTCAGTAATTTGTAAATAAAGGTATAGAATAAGCAGGTTTGACAACATTCAAAGGCAAGTTAGCCTTTAAAGTACAAAGTACAACCTTTACCAACCTGGTCTCAGAACATTTTGTATTATTTTGTACGTAAATCTCAGTCCCTCCATTTAGTATGATATGTTACGTTTCGTATGATGTCTATTCATTTGTTGATGTCCATCATCCATTTCAAATGATATGTTACGAATGAAAATGTGCATGATATGTTATGAATTGCAATTTGTATGATATGTTATGAATTTGCATTCCATATGATATATTAGGAATTCCAAATTGTTGTGGCTAACGTTAGCCAGGTGGCTATATTTATCTAATAAATTTAGTGTATCTGTGAAAATCAGAGATCAATGTTCTCTTCTTCAGGAGTCTACCAACTGGGTTCAGGTTGAACCTGTGGCCATCACTAAAGAAGCCCCAATGTTCAGGTACAGTTCTGGAATGTATTAGTCCCTCGCCATAATACAGACGATTAAAAACTTTAAGTTTTGTTATCCAACAATTCTGTTTTAAGATACTAATAATAATGACTAGATTGAATATACCTGCTAAAACGTATTTAAAGAAGACAGTCTGACTTCATAGCCTGTGTTTAATTAATTGTAAAAATAAAAAAAAGAATAATAAGAAGAAATAGAGTCTATGTGAGGATTTAAAGAAAGGTTTAACAAAGTAAAGTAACCATTATTATGTTGGTCAACTGCTGATTAAATACATGACTTACTTACTCTAAACCCATTCCTTCTTCTTTTCATGCCATCCGTAGCACTTCTCCCCCAGGGCGCTACGAGTGCAGAGTATCAGGGCTCCGGTGGGTGTGTAAAGACCATGTCAGTCTACAGTATCAATTCAGCTCCTGGGAGCCTCACAGGGCAATGATGAAAAGCTTGGGGTACAAGCAAGGTGGCCCCCTATTGGATGTCACAGTCATTTCAGGAGAACTGGAAGAAGTGCAGCTGCCACATTTTGCCTGTTTTGGTATGGGCGTATATGTTTATAATTAAAATATAACTGATGCAAACTACTTTTAAAAAGCCTTGTTGTTGATGTCAACCTGATGTTTATGCAAATGTACCTGTTTTTRYCTCTGCAGGCGATGATCCCTCCTTTAAAGAGAAAGTGAGAGTTCTACATGTAGAAGACTGTGGTGTGTCCRTAGAACAAGTGGATGAAGTCACCCGCTTCCACGTCAAGATCSTCCATCCAWCCTTCTCTCCAAAAGGAGTTCTCGTGAGATCTGGCTTTCCGCTGAAAGCCCACTGTGACTTGCWGCTSTACMAGGCCAAGRCAGCATTCCTCACGCTACATGCATATCTGGTGCCCTGTGATTCTTCTGTAGAACAGGTTATTTCCACTTATTGTTCTCCTCTGTGGTTAAATCATCTCTCAATGTTATCAATGCAGATAATACCAGTGGGTAAAAAATAAGACATTTAATATACAGTATATAATTGTCTAGACATTGCCATGCTCCAATTCAGTGCTTGACTTGGGCAGGAGCTCACTGCTTGAGATCCTGTTCCTCATATAGAATATTAGCTCAAAAGTATTGTGGAGCTCCTGCACCTAAATATAAACAGTACCGGTACCCAAAATGAGTAAATACGGTTCCTACAGACTGAAAAACAGCTGTTTGTTTTCCATCCAAAACCAGGGGAATTTGGTGGACTTCTGTTGTTGGGAAACTGTGGGGGAAGAGTCTGATTATTATGGTGGGAGAATATAATACAGTTTTAAGTACCTCAATGGACCATAAATCAGAAAGGAAATCACACTACAAACTATCACCCTCATGCACTGAGGGAAATTACAAATATCATGGACACATTAGAACTAGAGGATATACGAGGCTTAAAAATCCAGACTCAGTGAGTTATACATGAAGGAGGTTTAATCAAGCTAGCCGTCATGATTATTTTCATGTACCCTTTGTGCTGAAACCAAATGGTGTTGATAGGGGGCAGAATGCAGTCAGACCATCAAATAATTGGCATCCACATTACTCTTACAGAATGTCCAAGTGGGCGAGGATATTGGAAATTGAATAAAAGCCTATTGTATGACAATCTGTTTTTAACCAAGACAAAGGATTTTGTAAATGACTTTTTCCTACATAGCATAGGTACAGCAGATCCACTTATTGTACGGGACACTTTTAAATGTGTCTTCAGAGGTCATGCAATTCAATACTCATCTTTATAACAAAAACAATTTCTGTCAAAAGAGTTCACATTAACAAAGGAAATAGAAGGAATAGCAGTACAGATGGATAACAATTAAAACTGTACCATAGAGGCACAGAATAAGTTAGAGGAAAAACACAAATACATGGAGGAACTTATTTGAGAATCATCAACTATAATGTATTATAAAAAATTTAATGAATTGTATGGAACATTTTGAAAAATACACCAAATTCTTTTGGAATCTTCAACATAGAAATCCAGGATTCACCAAATTATATTTTGAAAGAGATAAAAAATAAAAGAATTAACAGCTGTACATAAAGACTTGTGTGAGGGTCAAATTGCAGAGGATGAAATTCTTGATGCAATTAAAACCTTTAGGTCAGGGAACCCAGCAGCGTTGCAGTTCTTGACACAAACTGGTACAGTGCATTTGGAAAGTATTCAGACCCCTTCCCTTTCTCCACATTTTGTTACGTTAAAGCCTTATTCTAAAATGGATTAAATAAAAAAAATCCTCATCAATCTACACACAATACCCCATATTGACAAAGCAATTTTAGCAAATGTGTTAAAAATGAAAACAGAAATACCTTATTTACATAAGTTTTCAGACCCTTTACTATGAGACTCAAAATTGAGCTCAGGTGCATCCTGTTTCCATTGATCATCCTTGAGATGTTTCTACAACTTGACAACTGCAGCACTCTACCAATCGGGCTGTTATGGTAGTGGCCAGATGGAAGCCACTCCTCAGTAAAAGGTACTTGACAGCCTGCTTGGAGTTTGCCAAAAGGCAGCTAAACGACTCTGACCACGAGGAACAAGATTATCTGGTCTGAGGAAACCAAGATTGGCCTGAATGTCAAGCATCCCATCTGGAAGAAACCTGACACCATCCCTACGGTGAAGCATAGTGGTGGTAGCATCATTCTGTGGGGATGATTTTCAGCGACAGGGACTGGGAGACTAGTCAGGATCGAGGGAAAATGAATTGACCAAAGTACAGAGAGATCTTTGATGACAACCTGCTCCAGAGTGCTCAGGACCTATGAATGGGTTTAAGGACAATGACCCTAAGCACACAGCCAAGACAACACAGGAGTGGCTTTGGGACAACTCTATGAATGTCCTTGTGTGGCCCAGCCAGAGCCCGGACTTGAACCAAATCAAACATCTCTGGAGAGACCTGAAAATAGCTGGGCAGCTACGCTCCCCATCCAACCTGACAGAGCTAAGAGGATCTGTAGAGAAGAATGGGAGAAACTCCCCAAATACTGATGTGCCAAGCTTGTAGCATCATACCCAAGAAGACTCGAGAATGTAATCACTGCCAAAGCTGCTTCAACAAAATACTGAGTAAAGGGTCTGAATACTTATGTAAATATAATATTTCATTTTTATATATATATATATATATATATATATATATATAAAAATGAAATATTATATTTACATAAGTATATATATATATATATACACATTTGCAAAATTTCTAAAAACTTGTTTTGCTTTGTCATTATGGGGTACTGTGTGTAGATTGATGAGGTGGAGAAAAATTGATCAATTTTGAAAACTTTCCCGAATGCAGTCCATATGAAACCTTTTTTGATCTACTAAAGATCTGCTATTAGTATGTTTTAACCACTCCAATAAAAATTGTAAACTATCAGGTACTCAGCAAGAAAGTCTGATGTCACTTTTACTGAAACAGGATACAGGTGGTAAGTATAAAGATCCAGTTCATTGAAACAAATAGGAAGCCCATTACACCTGTGTTGTGATGTAAAAATCCTAGCAAAATTAATAGCACATAGAATTAAAAAGGTGTTGTCAGATATAATTCATCTTGATGAGACAGTTTTTTTTACATGGAAGATACATTGGAGATAACATAAGACAAGTACTTGAAACAATAGAACACTATGAAAAATCTAGGAATCTATGTTATTCATAGCAGATTTTGAAAATGCTTTTCATAAAGTACAACTGGAATTTACATATAGATGCCTGGACTATTTTAATTTTGGAGAATCTCTTATACAATGGGTAAAAGTTATGTATAGTAACCCTAAGTGTAAAATAGTAAATAATGTTACCTTCTCAGAAAGTATTACTGTAAACTGTCAAGAGGAGTAAAACAAGGTTATCCACTGTCGGTATATCTATTTATTATGACAATCAAAATTTTAAGGAATAAAATTAGATCCAACAATAATATAGAGGGGCTAGAAATCCTTAAAAACAAAGGTGTCATTGTACTCTGACGATTCAAATTTTCTCTTAAATCCGCAATCTGGGTCCCTGCACAGCCTCATAGAGTATCTAGATAATTTTTCTAACCTCTCTGGGTTACAACCAAACTATGAGAAGTGTACCATAATGAGGTATATTGGATAAAACATTTTTTTTAAACTTTTACATTAAGGTCTAATTTTCCAATAAAATGGTCCGATGGTGAAGTGGACCGGTAGTATTCATAACCCTAAAGAAATAAAGGAACTTACTACAACAAATTTTTACTACAAAAATATATAAGATCTTGCTACCATGGAAAGGTAAATACCTGTCTATCTGTGAAAAAAATCACCCTGATTAATTATTTAGTCATATCCCAGTTTACCTCTTTACTTATGGCCCTGCTTAGACCAAAATATTTGTCTTTTAAATGATTTGAGCAGAACATATTTCACTTTATTTGTAATGGCAAGCCAGACAAACTGTAACGGCTGTCGTAGTCGTTCTCGTCCTCAGACGAGGAGGAGCATGGATCGGACCAAGATGCGGAGTAGTTAATTTCCATATTTAATGAAAGTCAACAAAACACTTCAAACTACAAATGAACAAACAAACGTGACAAACCCGAAACAGTCCTGTGTGGCCCAAACACAGACACAGGAACAAACACCCACAACACACACGTGAAACCCTGGCTGCCTAAGTATGATTCTCAATCAGGGACAACGATTGACAGCTGTCTCTGATTGAGAATCATACCAGGCCGAACACAAAATCCCAACATAGAAAATCCACCATAGACAACCCACCCAACTCACGCCCTGACCAACTAAAATAAATACAAAACAAAGGAAAACAGGTCAGGAACGTGACACAAACATGCTTATTTATATAATGAATATGAGTTCGGGGGCTAAAATTATTAAATATTAAAGCATTAAACCTCTCACTAAAATAAAAATACTAATATAATATGGTTAAATTCAAATAAACTAATTGACATGTATATCTAGACGTAATGTATATCAAATTAATTTATTCTTGCTATGTAACTACTGAAGAAAAAGTAAAAAGTAAAAATATGTGACATATATGTCAAATGTGTGTAGAAAGTACATGTAACAACAAAAGAAAAAGCTATAAAACAAAGTTTATTTTTGTCCTCCAAAGAGGGACGGGCCGTAAAGAAAAGTCAGATATGGTGTTACTCTGTCAAAACATCTCGTGGCAGTTTTCTCAGGGTTTCCGGTTTAGAATATATTATATAGTTCATTCATTGAAATCAGTTTCACACCACACAATCCAACAAAATGTCATGTGTGAATGGTTTTGATAAGGACATGTTGGCTTATGCTTCTTCAGGCAATGAAGAAAAAGGAGCAGTCTTATGGATACAGGAGTATCAGAAAACCACAACCAGTGAAGTCCCTTCGGATGAAGGATTGGTTCAGCCTCACAACGTCGTCTCCCTCTGCTGAAGTTAAACCTCCTGTATGGTTTGAGCTCCCACAGAATATCAATCTAATYCAAAAAGCAATAGCAATTTTAATATCCTAAATAAAACAAAAACACACAAAAAACAACCTCTCTCACCTACTGCCTCCACAGAAAATGAAGCTGAGATATGACAACACTACACCAAACTTCTTTGAGGTGTTCATGGAAGATGCAGATGTTGACTTCGGTATGAAGCTAATCAGTGATGTGGAGGGGGAAATCGTCTGGGATCACACAATACGAAAAGGTCAGAAAAAGATTATGCAAAAAAGATCAGTGTCTCAACAGGCACCATGTCAGTTAAAGTCAAAGATTATAATAATAATTTAATTTTGTGTGTGTTTTTCCCCCAGCTGACTACAGACACAAAACCACTCAGAATTCACAAAGTAAGTGCTGTAACATTCCTGTAAACATTAGAAGATCCTAAACTAAATGATTTTTCATTCAGCTTGGATTCCCATCTGCATTCTATGGATGCCTATTAGGGACAAGTGAAGACAATAAAAAAATAAACAGTGATGGGTGGTACTTGGATGATTGTTTTTTGCATAATACTCCTTAAAAAATAAGTGGAAATATCTGGAGAAGAAAGTGGCAAGATATCCAGAATAATATAGTCAAAATTACATTTTGTGAATAAAGTGGCAATATTTAGAGAATACAAAAGGCAATATTTCGGAAATAAAGTGGCAATATTTCGACACACTTGGTGTGTGTGTGCGTGCGATTTATTAGATCATTAGATTGATAAGCGTGAGTGTGCAGTGATGCCTGTTTGAACAAATGTATTAGATCATTAGATTGATGGCCATTTGGCTGCATACACATCTGCATACACATACAACCCTATGTATGTAACCACAGTTCCTCCTCCTGAAATGGTCCAAGGAAAGAAGATGGTGGACTGAACACAGCAGTGCAGATCACCTCAAAATCAAAACATAATATTCAATATATGTAAGTTAGACTAAATATTAACACTTCACATACTGGTGGGTAAAAAACTTCCATCTGGATAACAACACAAAACAAATCATAAGGCTAGAGAAATGTATCAACAAACATTATGAAAACAAGTAACGCCCAAACATGATGGAGAGTAAAACAAGGAGAACCAATCTCCAAAAGAAAACGCGACTCCTCGACGGACACAGACGATTAAAGCTTTTCACCACTGGGAATGGCAAGGGTGGAAACCGATCTGTTAAAATCGATAAATGACAAACTGGGCATACTTGAATTAGTCAATAAAGATATAAAGGAGCTGAAGGCGAGTCTCGAGATGAGTGATGAAAAACCTGCGACAATGGAGAAAGAAACAAACAAGCTAAAAGGGACTTTGAAACGGATTGAAACCGACGTTATTGAACTTAAAAAGGAGAACATCTTTCGGAGAAAAGCCTAGAGACTAGATATACGAGAGTAAATCTGGTACTTACTGGTATCCAAGAGAAAGAAGGAGAAGTTCCTGAGGGTGTAGTGAGGGAGTTCCTCCTTACAGCGCGCACAAAATCCAACTCAAACGTGTACACCATTTTGGACAGAGAGTACAGAGATATAAGCACCCAATCGTTGCCAAATTTGCTTTCTTTAAAGATAAAATCATTTTTAAAAGCCTGGGTAAAGGACTTGCAGACACTAAAATAGGCATGAATGATCAGTTCCCGAAGGAAATTGAAGAACTGCGCAAAGTTCTGTACCCAATCTTTAAGGAGAATAGATTAAAAGTGAAACGTGTAGCTCTCGTAGTCGATAAACTGTATATTGATAACCAAATGTTCAGAGACACAAAGACTACTCGATGGTTACTTTAAATATTACAAAGTTCCCATAGAGCAGTCAAATAATGGAACACTCAATACTAACCATATAAAAAAGCTATAAAATACAACAATTGTTAAAAAATATATATTACAACTACACTATAAGTGTTAAGTGAATGAGTGATCTACAAATAAATTAAAAACATGGAATGAGACACAAACCACTAAATATAAAAAGGGATAGATTTTACCATGTTGGAAAATAATTAGTATTAGACTTTCCATTTATAGTATTTCATAAATTAGAAGAAAAGATAATTAGCTAAATAATACATCTTCAAATATAAGGAACTGGAACACAAAAGTATTCAATCAACATGGTAGAGATAAAACACAGAGGACATAGAAGGCACTGTATGTGGGTATGTACGGATGTGTTGTGATGGAAGGTGGGGTGTGTGTTTTTGTGTTTCGAAAAGTGTGAGTGAAAAAGGATAAGGGTTGCAAATCCCAGAGCCAATGTGTGTTTGTGAGAAGGGGTTGTGAGAGAGCTTTCAATTTTGTGCAGATATGGGATATACATTTTAAATGAATTATAAATATAGTTTATTTATTTATTGTCCTATCATGATGGAATTGTCCCCAAACCTATACCCTAGACACCCACCTGAGTGACCTGAGTGATCTGTTTAATGGGGCTAATGTAAGTAGTCTGTAAGCAGCCAAATCAGAAAGATGAATGCGGTCAGAGACGTACTAAAGAAGCACCAACCCCTCAAGATTCTGAGCCTGTCTGGCCGGGTTGGTCCTACCCTGCCAGGGGGCTCTTGAGTGGCGCAGCGGCCAAAGGCACTGCATCGCAGTGCTAGAGGCGTCACCACAGACCGTGGTTCGATCTCGGGCTGTATCACAACCCAGCGCTGTCCTAATGTTGGCCCAGCGTTGTCCTAATTAGGGTTTGGCCGGTGTAGGCCGTCATTGTAAATAAGAATTTGTTCTTAACTGATTTAACTACTTAACATTACATTTAACAATTTTAAAAACAAGCCAAAGCCCTAATCAACGTCATCAGAGCGCGACATATGTTTGTTGTTGTTAAACGCTGTCAAACGCCGAAACCTGAACTAAAGCCCTCGGTTTAAAAGCCGACAGTGTTTTTATATACTTTTATTTTATTTTGAATCCTGCGGCTCTGTTGGGCTATTGCTGTGAGCGCTGCTATCTGTCCCGGGATCCTGCCAGATTCCGTATAGGGGGAGTGATGCTAAAGCACAGCTAGCTTTGCTGGCTCGGCGGTCTCAAATGGAGGCCGCTATTGAACGTTTCTAGAGTTGCAGGAGCTGTGTTTACTTTGCTTTGTTCCGGGACAATGTGGACCGTGTTGACTTTCAATGTAGCAACTGAATTGCTTGCGGAGGACTACAGGAGCGAAGTAGCTACTCTAAGCAAGCAAGTAGCAAACCTGCATACGCTGCTGGGGAACCCACGTCTTTTTCTTCCACTCCAGTAGCCGGACGCCACTCTGGTCTGGTGGAARTTTCGCTGCCGTRTYGGCCCTCCACAGCCGACTGGMCGGTGTTMGGCAGGGTCCCATCCCCGAAGAGGTCTCCCCCTTCCCTGGAGAAAGGAGCTGTTCTCAACCCAACCAACCAGCCATGGAGGTATGTCACTCGCCATGGAAGTCGAAGAAGGCGYCCTCTGGCAACGGGGGTCTCCATGGAGATGTTGAGCCCGGAACTGACATAGACCAGAAACAGCTTTGTCGCCCTGGATCCAGAGGTTCCGGCTCCTTCATCCTTGGTGGCTTCCTAATCAAGATCGGATCTGGAGGTACCTCCGTCTTCGTCCTCGGTTCTGTCTCCCACTCCGGTGGCTTCTACCTCAAGTTCAGATCCTCGGAGCTCCCAGCCTCACCAGAACCGGAGGGCTAGCTCGGAACATTTGAAAGTAGATTTTAAAGAACTGATTTTAGCATTAAAAGACTCCAAAAAATGGCCAACAATTTCAGGTCCAGGACCATCGTTGGGCCGCTGTTGTGAAAGATTCAGCAGACTGCTGGCATTACACATCTGGCTAAAAGACTACTGATGCTCTGCTGGAGTCACTTTTATTGATACATTTTACACCTTCTGGAAACAGAAGATACTCTACAGGAATGAGGAAGTCCATCCAAATCATCTTGGCTCCTGGACTCTGTCCATGCATTTAATGATTTCCAAGACAGCTCAGTTAATCCCTACCATTGTGACAATGATCATCATAATGCTGCATCAAATGTACTTGATCTTAAGGGCATTGGCAAACACAATATATGTAATTTACCTCTAACGGCCTCTACCCCGGGTCCGGGATCACCCCCCACCCCCCACACACTGATTAGCATAGCTAGCATAGCTTCACAAGTAGATAGTAGCAATCTAAATATCATTAAATCACAAGTCCAAGACACCAGATGAAAGATACAGATCTTGTGAATAAAGCCACCATTTCAGATTTTTAAAATGTTTTACAGGGAAGACAAAATATGTTATATGCTATTAGCTAAACACGTTAGCAAAATACACAATTTCTTTGTCCACCATTTTTTTCTCTCACCAGTAGCTATCACCAATTCGGCTAAACTAAGATATTGATAGCCAATAACCTATAAAAACACTCATCAGATGACAGTCTGATAACATATTTATGGTATAGGATAGGTTTTGTTAGAAAAAAGTGCATATTTCAGGTAGAAATCACAGTTTACAATTGCACCGACCATCACCAAGACGACTAGAATTACTATAGAGAGCAACGTGTATGACCAATTTACTCTAATAAAACATTTCATAAGAATAGACAAAGCATAGCAATGGAAAGACCCAGATCTTGTGATTCCAGACAATATTTCAGATTTTCTAAGCGTTTTTACAGCGAAAACACAATAAATCGATAAGTTAGCATAACCACATGTGAAAACGTTACCAGAGCATCGATTCAAGCCAAAGAGAGCTATAACGTAATCATCGCAAAATATATTAATTTTTTCACTAACCTTCTCAAGAATTTTCCGATGACACTCCTGTACATCATTTTACAACATACATATACAGTTTGTTCGAAAATGTGCATATTTTAGCCATACAAAACCGTGGTTACACAATGAAAATACTAGGAAATCAAGCCTCAAAATGTCTGACGTCATCTTTCAGAGTGATCTAGTTTAATGAAAGCTAATCATATACTTGACTAAAATACAGGGTTGACAGGAATCGAAAGACAAATTAGTTCTTAATGCAATCGCTGATTTACATTTCTAAAATTATCCTTACTTTCTTATACAGCGTTCGCCAAGAGAAGCTATAACAAACAAATGGCGTAATATGCGTTTAAAAATATTTCGACAGAACAACGATTTATCATATTAAATATTCCTACATGGGGATTTTTTCCATCAGATTCTTGGGCAATGTATCCTTTCTTGGGTCTAATCTTCTTTTGGTCGATAGATGTCCTTGTCCTTCGAAATATCCACTAACGATCGAACGGGACCCCGAAACGTGCCCAAAGTTTCAGAGTGCACGACAAAGAAATTCCTCAAAATCGCACTAAACGGATATAAATTGCTATAAAACGGTTCAAATTAACTACATTATGATGTTTTACAACTATAACGACTAAACATGACCGGAGAAATATCACTCTCTAAACAACCATTTGGAAGGAGCGCAGGTCTGATGTCCATTTTGCGCAAGACGCATGCAGGAAGAGAGCGGTACTTCTACGTTTTCGTGTTTTATAGTGGCTCTGATTGCGCCAATCGACTCCATTCAAAACGTGATGACGGTACTGACCCCAGAGGAAGACGTAGGCAGTGTCGGTTTCTCCATAGCATCTACTGGCACCTTAAACCGATCCCAGATCAGGGGTAAAAATTTCTGAAATCTGACTCCCTGTCAGGAAAAGTGATGTAGAAGTAGTTCTGTACCACTCAGAGACAAAATTTCCAACGGCTATAGAAACTAGAAAGTGTTTTCTATCCAATATAACAATAATATGCATATTGTACGATCAAGAATTGAGCACGAGGCAGTTTAATTTGGAGACCAAAAAATGCTAATGCGGAACTATAGTTGCAAGAGTTAATTGATGTACCCCATTGCACCGAATACATCTGTTTATCCTACAGCTAATGTAAGCAGTAACTCATGAGCCTGTAAACCAGAGTTACAATGTTAGCACTGAGGCGGTGTGCAATTGTAGGAAGACCACTTTATGCAGCTCACCCTGCACTATCAGCTCCAATGTAAATAACATGAGTAAGTCTTCCTCTGATAAGCTTCYCAGTAAAACATRAAAAACAATCAAGCAATCCAGGAAAGTGCTAAAAATAGCCCATATTAACATATGTAGCCTAAGAAACAAGGTCCATGAAGTCAATAACTTGCTTGTAACAGATGMCATTCATATTCTGACTATCTCTGAAACTCACTTAGATAAAACCTTTGATGATACAGTGGTAGCAACACATGGTTATAACATCTACCGAAAAGACAGAAATGCCAACGGAGGTGGTTTTGCGGTCCATATTCAGAACCACATTCCTGTAAAGCTTAGAGACGATCTAATGTTAAATACTGTTGAAATAATATGGTTACAGGTTCATCTGCCTCACCTAAAGCCCAATATTGTGGGAAGCTGCTATAGACCACCAAGTGCTAACAGTCAGTATCTGGATAACATGTGTGAAATGCTTGATAATGTATGTGATATCAACAGAGAAGTACATTTTATGGGTGATTTAAATATTGAATGGCTATCATCAAGTTGTCCACTCAGGAGATAACTTCAAACTGTAACCAGTGCCTGCAACCTGGATCAGGTTGTCAGTCAACCTRCCAGGGTAGTTACAAACAGCACAGGAATTAAGTCATCAACATGTATTGATCACATCTTTACTAATGCTGCAGATGTTTGCTTTAAAGCAGTATCCAGATCCATAGGATGTAGTGTTCACAATATAGAAACCATAAGGTCCCGTGTGGCTCAGTTGGTAGAGCATGGCGCTTGCAACGCCAGGGTTGTGGGTTCATTCCCCACGGGGGGACCAGGATGAATATGTATGAACTTTCCAATTTGTAAGTCGCTCTGGATAAGAGCGTCTGCTAAATGACTTAAATGTAAATGTTAAATATCTAGGAAAACCAACGTTCTAAAGGCTGGGTCTAATATAGTGTATAATAGGTCATACAATAAGTTTTGTAGTGTTTTATATGTTGATGATGAAAATAATATTTGCTGGTCTGTGATGTGTAATGAGGAGCAACCAGACGCTGCACTTGATGCATTTATGAAACTACTTATTCCAGTTATTAATAAGCACGCACCCATTAAGAAAATGACTGGAAAAACTGTTAAATCCCCTTGGATTGATGAGRAATTGAAAAATTGTATGGTTGAGAGGGATGAGGCAAAAGGTATGGCAATTAAGTCTGKCAGMCCAACTGATTGGCAAATGTACTGTAAATTAAGAAATCATGTGACTAAACAAAATAAAAATAAACTACACTATGAAACAAAGATAAATTATATAAAAATTATAGTAAAAASCWTTGKGGCACCTTCAATTAAATTGTGGGGGRAAAAAACAACTTAGCTCCTTCWTTCATTGAATCAGATGGCTCATTCATCACAAAGCCCACTGATATTGCAAACTACTTTAACTTCACTAGGGTATGTGTGACGCTAGCGTCAACAGCCAGTGAAACTGCWGGGCGCCAAATTCAAAGCAACAGAAATCCCATAATTAAAAATCCTCAAACATACAAGTATTTTACACCATTTTAAAGATACWCTTGTTGTAAATCCAGCCACAGTGTCCGATTTCAAAAAGGCTTTACAACGAAAGCACACCAAACGATTATGTTAGGTCAGAGCCAAGTCACAGAAAAACACAGCCATTTTTYCAGCCAAAGAGAGGAGTCACAATAAAAGCAGAAATAGAGATAAAATTAATCACTAACCTTTGATGATCTTCRTCAGATGACACWCAKAYGACTTCATGTTACACAATACATGTATGTTTTGTTCGTTAAAGTTCATAATTATATCCTAAAATCTCAGTTTACATTGGCGCGTTATGTTCAGTAGTTCCAAAACATCCGGTGATTTTGAAGAGAGCCACATCAATTTACAGAAATACTCATAATAAACATTGCTAAAAGATACAACTGTGAWGCATGGAATTTTAGATCSACTTCTCCTTAACTTGTTTGGGATAGGGGGCAGCATTTTCACGTTTGGATGAAAAGCGTGCCCAGAGTAAACTGCCTGCTACTCAGGCCCAGTTGCTAAAATATGCATATTATTAGTAGATTTGGATAGAAAACACTCGGAAGTTTCTAAAACTGTTTGAATGATGTCTCAGAGTATAAAATAACTCATATGGCAGGCAAAAACCTGAGAAAAATGCACCAGGAAGTGGGAAATCTGAGGTTTGTMGTTTTTCAACTCTTGGCCTATCGAATACACAGTGTCTATGGGGTCATATTGCACTTCCTAAGGCTTCCACTAGACGTCAACAGTCTTTAGAACCTNGTTTTTCAACTCTTGGCCTATCGAATACACAGTGTCTATGGGGTCATATTGCACTTCCTAAGGCTTCCACTAGACGTCAACAGTCTTTAGAACCTTGTTTGATGCTTCTACTGTGAAGTGGGGGCAAATGAGAGGGGATTGAGTAAGGTCTCTCCCAGAGTGCCACAAGCTGACCATGTGCGTTCATGTGAGAGTTAGCTTGAGTTCCATTGCATTTCTGAAGACAAAGGAATTCTCCGGTTGGAACATTATTGAAGATTTATGTTAAAAACATCCTAAAGAGTGATTCTATACTTCGTTTGACATGTTTCCAAGGACTGTAACGTAACTTTTTGACTTTTCGTCTGCTCCTAGTGACCACGCGTCATGAATTTGGAATACTGGGCTAAACGCGCTAACAAAAAGGAGGTGTTTGGACATAAATTATTAACTTTATCGAACAAATCAAACATTTATTGTGGAACTGGGCTTCCTGGGAGTGCATTCTGATGAAGATCATCAAAGGTAAGTGAATATTTACAATGCTATTTCTGACTTCTGTTGACTCCAAACATGGAGGATATCTGTATGGCTTGGTTTTGTGTCTGAGCGCTGTACTCAGATTATTGCATGGTGTGCTTTTTCCGTAAAGTTWAAAAAAAATCTGACACATATTCTAGCTTTTATGGCTGAGTAGCAAGAAGTTTAATTTGGGCACGCTTTTCATCCAAAAATCTGAATGCTGCCCCCTACCCTAGTGAAGTTAATGACTTTCATTGATAAGATAAGAAAACCTAGGGATGACATAACTGCAACAAACTCTGACACTACACATCCRAGTATATCGGACCAAATTATGAAAGACAAGAATTGTAGTTTTGAATTCCGTAAAGTCAGTGTGGAAAAGGTGATCAAATTATTGTTGTCTATCAACAATGACAAGCCACTGGGGTCTGACAATCTGGATGGAAAATTACTGAGTATATGTCAAGAGAATTTTCAATCCCAATGATGTCAACTCAACCAGCACTTAAGCTTTGACCAATTCCCCCAAGGTTGTAAAGCTCGAGTTAATAGAAGAATTTAGAYAAAGTCTTAGTCTGCAATAGATCAATACTTTATTCAGAGAACGTTCTGAAGTCAAAAATGAGAACATTTTATAATTCCCATTTTATAATTCCCACACCCACACACACACACACACATCACACACACACACACACACACACACACACACACACACACACACACACACACCCACACACAACACGACACACACACACACACTACATCACACAACCACACACAATCACACACACGTATAAACTCCACCTCTCTTTAGGTGGCTGTATTTTTCCACCATACTACATAATCTCTCATTATCTTCTACAAGCCCTAGCCATTCCGAACAGTTACTCCCATCCTGAGTTGGGGAGTCCTCTTTCCTATTATTTTGTTTCGAGTTACACATGTCGACAGTTCAGTTGGGGCCTTGAAGTCTCAATCTACCCAGCATCATGTTGGCGAAATATTAACACAGAATGAATCTAGTTTAACTTCACTAGGGTAGGGGGCAAGCATTCGGGATTTTGGGATCGAAATGCATGCCCAAATTAACTGCCTGCTACTCCAGGCCCCATTGCTGAAAATAATCAATATTATTAGCTAATTGGACTAGAAAACACCGGACCGTTTTCAAAAACTTTTGAAATGATCTCTAGAGTACCTAAAATAACTCCATTGGCAGCGAAAAATCCTGAGAAAATGCACCAGAATGGAAATCTGAGTTAGTCTTTTCAATACTCTTGCCTATAACGAAATCACAGTCATGGGGCATATCGCACTTCCCAAGGCTTCCACTAGACGTCAACAGCTTTAAGAACCTTGTTTTGATGCTCTACTAGTAAGGTGGGCAAATGAAGGGGATTGAGTAGGTCTCTCCCCAAGTGCCACAACTGACCATGTGGCGTTCATGTGAGAGTTAGCTTGAGTTCCATTGCATGTTCTGAAGACAAAGGAATTCTCCGGTTGGAACATTAATTTGAAGATTATGTTAAAACATCCTAAAGAGTGATCTATACTTCGTTTGACATGTTTCCAAGGACTGTAACGTAACTTTTTGACTTTTCGTCTGCTCCTAGTGACACGCGTCATGAATTTGGGAATACTGGGCTAAACGCGCTAACAAAAATGGAGGTGTTGGACATAAATTATAACTTATCGAACAAATCAAACATTTATTGGTGGGAACTGGGATTCCTGGGAGTGCATTTCTGATGAAGATCATCAAAGGGTGAATAATTTACAATGCTATTTCTGAACTTCTGTTGACTCCAAACATGGAGGATATCTGTATGGCTTGGGTTTTGTGTCTGAGCGCTTGTACTCAGATTATTGACATGGTGTGCTTTTTCCGTAAAGTTTAAAAAAAATCTGACACATATTTCTAGCTTTTATGGCTGAAGTAGCAAGAAGTTTAATTTGGGCACGCTTTTCAATCCAAAAATCGAATGCTGCCCCTACCCTAGTGAAGTTAATGACTTTCATTGATAAGATAATAAACAACCTAGGGATGACAACACACTGCAACAAACTCTGACACACAGCACCAAGTATAACCAGGACCAAATTATAGAAAGACAAGAATTGTAGTTTTGAATTCCGTAAAGTCAGTGTGGAAAAGGTGATCAAATTATTGTTGTCTATCAACAATGACAACCACTGGGGTCTGAAATCTGGCTGAAATACTGAGTATATGTCAAGAGATTTCAATCCCAATGATGTCAACTCAACCCAGCACTTAAGCTTTGACCATTACCCCAGGTTGTAAAGCTCGAGTTAATAGAAGAATTTAGACAAAGTCTTAGTCTGCAATAGATCAATACTTATTCAGAGAACGTTCTAAGTCAAAAATGAGAACATTTTATAATTCCCCATTTTATAATTCCACACCCACCCACCCACCCACACACACACACACACACACACACAACACACACACACACACACACACACACACACCACACACACGACACACACACACACACACACACACAACACCACACACACACCAACACACACGAGTGCACACACACGACACACACCACACAAGCCACGCACACACCACACACACACACACACACGAAGCGGTACACACACCACAACACGAGAAACTCCACCTCTCTTTAGGTGGGCTGTAATTTTTCCAACAATACTAACACATTTAATCTCTCAATTAACTTCTACATAGCCTAGCCATTCCTAACAAGTTACTGCCACCACTACTGAGTTGGGAGTCCTCTTTCCTTTATTTTGTTTCGGAGTTATCAACATGTCGACAGTTCAAGTTGGCCTTGAAAGTCTCAAACTCTAGCCAGCTCAATGTTGCGAAATATTAACACACATGAATCTAGTCTTAACTTTGGGAAGGGGGCAGCATTTTCATTTTGGATGAAATGCTGCCCAAATTAAACTGCCTGCTACTCAGGCCCAGTTGCTAATATATGCATATTATTAGTAGATTTGGATAGCAAAACACTCGAAGTTTCTAAAACTGTTTGAATGATGTCTCAGATATAACTAACTCATATGGCAGGCAAAACCTGAGAAAAATGCACCAGGAAGTGGGAAATCTGAGGTTTGTGTTTTTTTCAACTCTTGCCTATCGAATACACAGTGTTTATGGGGTCATATTGCACTTCCTAAGGC
The DNA here is from genome assembly GCF_002910315.2 of Salvelinus sp. IW2-2015. Taxonomy (NCBI): domain Eukaryota; kingdom Metazoa; phylum Chordata; class Actinopteri; order Salmoniformes; family Salmonidae; genus Salvelinus; species Salvelinus sp. IW2-2015. The sequence continues at coordinate 1,265,933 of NC_036876.1, read as the reverse complement.
TTCCACTAGACGTCAACAGTCTTTAGAACCTTGTTTGATGCTTCTACTGTGAAGTGGGGGCAAATGAGATGATTGAGTAAGGTCTCTCCCAGAGTGCCACAAGCTGACCATGGTCGCGTTCATGTGAGAGTTTAGCTTGGAGTTCCATTGCATTTCTGAAGACAAAGGATTCTCCGGTTGGAACATTATTGAAGATTTATGTTAAAAACATCTACAAGAGTGATTCTATATTCGTTTTGAACATGTTTCCAAGGACTGTAACGTAACTTTTTGACTTTTTCGTCTGCTCCTCGTGACCCGCGTCATGAATTTGGAATATGGGCTAAAACGCGCTAACAAAAAGGAGGTGTTTTGGACATAAATTATAACTTTATCGAACAAATCAAACATTTATTGTGGAACTGGGTTCCTGGAGTGCATTCTGATGAAGATCATAAAGGTAAGTGAATATTTACAATGCTATTTCTGACTTCTGTTGACTCCAAACATGGAGGATATCTGTATGGCTTGGTTTTGTTTGTCGAGCGCTGTACTCAGATTATTGCATGGTGTGCTTTTTCGGTAAAAGTTTAAAAAAATCTGACACATATTCTAGCTTTATGGCTGAGTAGCAAGAAGTTTAATTTGGGCACGCTTTTTATCCAAAAATCCGAATGCTGCCCCCTACCCTAGTGAAGTTAATGACTTTTCATTGATAAGATAAGAAAACCTAGGGATGACATAACTGCAACAAACTCTGACACTACACATCCAAGTATATCGGACCAAATTATGAAAGACCAAGAATTGTAGTTTTGAATTCCGTAAAGTCAGTGTGGAAAAGGTGATAAATTATTGTTGTCTTCAACAATGACAAGCCACTGGGTCTGACAATCTGGATGGAAAATTACTGAGTATATGTCAAAGAATTTTCAATCCCAATGATGTCAACTCAACAATCATTAAGCTTTGACCAATTCCCCAAGGTTGTAAAGCTCCGAGTTAATAGAAGAATTTAGACAAAGTCTTAGTCTGCAATAGATCAATACTTTATTCCAGAGAACGTTCTGAAGTCAAAAATGAGAACATTTTATAATTCCCATTTTATAATTCCCACACCACCCACCCACACCACACACACACACACACACCACACACACACACACAACACACCCCACACACACACACACACACACACACACACACAACACACACACACACACACCACACACACACACACACACACACACACACACACACACACACACACACACACACACACACACCGTAAGAAACTCCACCTCTCTTTAGGTGGGCTGTATTTTTCCACAATACTAACACATAATCTCTCTCTTATCTTCTACAAGCCTAGCCATTCCTAACAGTTACTCCCTACTGAGTTGGGGAGTCCTCTTTCCTTTATTTTGTTTCGGAGTTATCACATGTCGACAGTTCAGTTGGCCTTGAAAGTCTCAACTCTACCCAGCTCATGTTGGAATATAACACAATGATCTAGTCTTAACTTCACTAGGGTAGGGGGCAGCATTCGGATTTTGGATGAAATGCATGCCCAAATTAAAACTGCCTGCTCTCGGCCCAGTTGCTAAAAAGTATGCATATATTAGTAGATTTGATAGAAACACTCAAGTTTTCAAAACTGTTAATATAGTCGTCTGTGAGTATAACAAACTCATGTGGCAGGCGAAACCTGAAGAAAAATGCACCAGGAAGTGGGAATCGGTGAGGTGTCGTTTTTTCATACTCTTGGCCTATGCGAAATACACAGTGTCTATGGGGTCATATTGCACTTCCCATAAAGGCTCCCACTAACGTACAACAGTCTTTAAGACCTGTTTGATGCTTCTACGTGAAGCTGGGGGCAAATGAAGAGGGGATTGAGTAAGGTCTCTCCAAGGAGGTTGCCACAAGCTTGACCATGTGCGTTCATGGAGAGTTAGCTTGAAGTTCCCATTGCATTTCTGAAGACAAAGGAATTCCTCGGTTGGAACATTATTGAAGATTTATGTTAAAAACATCCTAAAGAAGGATTCTATACTTCGTGTTGAACATGTTTCCAAAGGAACTGTAACGTAACTTTTTGACTTTTCGTCTCTCCTAGTGACCACGCGTCATGAATTTAGGATACTGGGGCTAAACGCGCTAACAAAAAGGAGGTGGTTTGGACATAAATTATTAACTTTATCGAACACAAATCAAACCATTATTGGTGGAACTGGGCTTCCTGGGAGTGCATTCTGAATGAAGACATCAAAGGTAGTGAATATTACAATGCTATTTCTGACTTCTGTTGACTCAAACATGTGGAGGAATATCTGTATGGCTTGGTTTTGGGTCTGAGCGCTGTACTCAGATTTATTTGCATTGGTGTGCTTTTTCCCGGAAAGTTAAAAAAAAATCTGACACATATTCTAGCTTTATGCTGAGTAGCAAGAAGTTTAATTTGGGCAGCTTTTCATCCAAAAATCTGAATGCTGCCCCCTACCCTAGTGAAGTTAATGACTTTCATTGTAAGATAAGAAAACCTAGGGATGACATAACTGCAACAAACCTGACACTACACATCAGAGTATATCGGACCAAATTTATGAAAGACAAGAATTGTAGTTTTGATTCCGTAAAAGTCAGTGTGGAAAAGGTGATTCAAATTATTGTTGTCTTATCAACAATGACAAGCCACTGGGTCTGACAATCTGGATGGAAAATTACTGAGTATATGTCAAGAGAATTTTCAATCCAATGAATGTCAACTCAACCAGCACTTAAGCTTGACCAATTCCCCAAGGTTGTAAAGCTCGAGTTAATAGAAAATTTAGACAAAGTCTTAGTCTGCAATAGATCAATACTTTATTCAGAGAAACGTTCTGAAGTCAAAAATGAGAACATTTTATAATTCCCATTTTAATAATTCCCACATCCACCCACACACACACACACACACACCCACACACACACACACACACACACCCACACACACACACACCACACACACACAACACACACACACCACACACACACACACACACACACACAAAACCCACACACACACACACACACACACACCAACACCGTAGACACTCCACTCTCTTTAGGTGGGCTGTATTTTTCCACAATACTAACACATAATCTCTCATTATCTTTCTACAAGCCTAGCCATTCCTAACAGTTTACTCCCATACCTGAGTTGGGGAGTCCTCTTTTCCTATTATTTTTGTTTCGAGAGTTATCACATGTCGACAGTTCAGTTGGCCTTGAAAGTCTCAAACTCTACCCAGCTCATGTTGCGAAATATTAACACAATGATCTAGTTCTTAACTTCTGGGTAGGGGGCAGCATTCGATTTGGATGAAAGCTGCCCAGATATAAACTGCCTGCTACTCAGGCCAGTTGCTAAAATAATGCATATTATTAGTAGATTTGGATAGAAAACACTCGAAGTTTCTAAAACTGTTTGAATGATGTCTCAGATATAACATAACTCATATGGCAGGCAAAACCTGAGAAAAATGCACCAGGAAGTGGGAAATCTGAGGTTTGTGTTTTTCAACTCTTGGCCTATCGAATACACAGTTGTTATGGGTTCATATTGCATTTCCTAAGGCTTCACTAACGTCAACAGTCTTTAGAACCTTGTTTGATGCTTCTACTGTGAAGTGGGGGCAAATGAGAGGAGTTGAGTAAGGTCTCTCCCAGAGTGCCACGAGCTGACCATGCGCGTTCATGTGAGAGTTAGCTTGAGTTCCATTGCATTTCTGAAGACAAAGGAATTCTCCGGTTGGAACATTATTGAAGATTTATGTTAAAAACATCCTAAAGTGATTCTATACTTTGTTTGACATGTTTCCAAGGACTGTAACGTAACTTTTTGACTTTTCGTCTGCTCCTGTGACCCGCGTCATGAATTTGGAATACTGGGCTAAAGCGCTAACAAAAAGGAGGTGTTTGGACATAAATTATGAACTTTATCGAACAAATCAAACATTTATTGTGGAACTGGGTTCCTGGGAGTGCATTCTGATGAAGATCATCAAAGGTAAGTGAATATTTACAATGCTATTTCTGACTTCTGTTGACTCCAAAACATGGAGGATATCTGTATGGCTTGGTTTTGTGTTCGAGCGCTGTACTCAGATTATGCATGGTGTGCTTTTTCCGTAAAGTTTTTTTAAAATCTGACACATATTCTAGCTTTTATGGCTGAGTAGCAAGAAGTTTAATTTGGGCACGCTTTTATCCAAAAATCCGAATGCTGCCCCCTACCCTAGTGAAGTTAATGACTTTTCATTGATAAGATAAGAAAACCTAGGGATGACATAACTGCAACAAACTCTGACACTACACATCCAAGTATATCGGACCAAATTATGAAAGACAAGAATTGTAGTTTTGAATTCCGTAAAGTCAGTGTGGAAAAGGTGATAAAATTATTGTTGTCTATCAACAATGACAAGCCACTGGGGTCTGACAATCTGGATGGAAAATTACTGAGTATATGTCAAGAGAATTTTCAATCCCAATGATGTCAACTCAACACATCACTTAAGCTTTGACCAATTCCCCCGAGGTTGTAAAGCTCGAGTTAATAGAAGAATTTAGACAAAGTCTAGTCTGCAATAGATCAATACTTTATTCAGAGAACGTTCTGAAGTCAAAAATGAGAACATTTTATAATTCCCATTTTATAATTCCCACACCACACACACACACACACACACACACACACACACACACACACACACACACACACACACACCACACACAACACACACACACACACACACACACACAACACCACCACACACACACACACACACAACACACACACAAACACACACACACACACACACACACACACACACACCACACACACCAGTAGAAACTCCACCTCTCTTTAGGTGGGCTGTATTTTCCACAATACTAACACATAATCTCTCATTATCTTCTACAAGCCTAGCCATTCCTAACAGTTACTCCCCCTACCTGAGTTGGGGAGTCCTCTTTCCTGTTATTTTGTTTCGGAGTTATCACATGTCGACAGTTCAGTTGGCCTTGAAAGTCTCAACTCTACCCAGCTCATGTTGCGAAATATTAACACAATGATCTAGTCTTAACTTCACTAGGGTAGGGGGCAGCATTCTGAATTTTGGATGAAATGCATGCCCAAATTAAACTGCCTGCTTCTCGGGCCCAGAAGAACATGATATGCAATATAACTGGTAGGTTTGGATAGAAAACACTCTAAAGTTTCCAAAACTGTTAAAATAGTGTCTGTGAGTATAACAGAACTGATTTGGCAGGCGAAAACCTGGGGAAATCCATTCAGGAAGTAGTTTTTTTGTTGGTTTTGTAGTTTTCTATTCAATGCCATTACAGTATCCATTGACTTAGGACTCAAATTGCAGTTCCTATGCCTTCCACTAGATGTCAACAGTCTTTAGAAATAGTTTCAGGCTTGTATTCTGAAAAATGAGGGAATAAGAGCTTTCGGAATGACTGGACCCTAAAGTGTCGCAGAGCTTTTTCATGCGCACAACAGAGAGATAGCAATTCTTGTTTACCTTTTAAATTGACGACGTTATTGTTCGGTTGAAATATTATCGATTATTTAGGCTAAAAACGACCTGAGGATTGAATATAAACATCGTTTGACATGTTTCTATGAACTTTACGGATACAATTTGGATTTTTTGGGATTACTGAAGAAAACGCGCAAACAAAATGGAGGTTTTTGTATATAAAGAGACTTTATCGAACAAAAGGAACATTTATTGAGTAAATGAATGTCTGCTGAGTGCAACCATATGAAGATCATCAAAGGTAAGGGATTCATTTTATCTCTATTTCTGACTCTGACTCTGTTCTACTTGGCTGGTTATTGTTTGTAATGATTTGTCTAGTGGGCTATGTTCTCAAATAATTGTAAGGTATGCTTTCGCCGTAAAGCATTTTTTAAATCTGACACCGTGGTTGGATTCACAAGAAGTTAATCTTTAAACCTATGTAAAATATGTTTTGTTTTCTGAATTTTTATAATGAGTATTTCTGTATTTGAATTTGMCGCCCAGCAGTTTTACTGGCTGTTGAAGAGGTGGGAGAGGTTAACTTGTCTTACACACACATTATGGAATTATAGTCTTATAATTCTAATACATTTCACACAATTATATGATTTCAGGGTGGAATACTTTAATCATTACTTTAAACATATAAATTCCTTTATCAGTARAATAGCCGACGATATTGCCACTCCTATRTGCCACATCTTCAATTTAAGCCTACRAGAGAGCGTGTGCCCTCAGGCCTGGAGGGKAGCTAAAGTCATTCCGCTACCCAAGAATAGTAAAGCCCCCTTRAKTGGCTCAAATAGCTGACCAATCAGCCTGTTACCAACCCTTAGTAAACTTCTGGYAAAAATGGTGTTTGACCAGAMAAAATGCTATTTCACAGTAAACAAATTGATAACAGAATTTCAGCATGCTTATAGGGAAGGACACTCAACAAGCACAGCACTTACACAAATGACCGATGATTGGCTGAGAGAAATTGATGATACAATGATTGTGGGGGCTGTTTTGTTAGACTTCAGTGCAGCTTCTGACATTATCGATAATAGTCTGCTGCTGGAAAAACGTATGTGTTTTAACATTTTTACTAACAACATGCCACTGACTTTGAGTAAAGCCAGAGAGTCGATGTATGCGGATGACTCAACACTATACACGTCAGCTACTACAGCAACTGAAATGACTGCAACACTCAACAAAGCACTGCAGTCAGTTTCAGAGTAGGTGGCAAGGAATAAGTTAGCCCTAAATATTTCTAAAAACTAAAAGCATTGTATTTGGAACAAGAACATTTCACTAAACGCTAAGAACCTCAAACATCTAAATAATGTAATAAAGGAAGGTGGATTGAGCAAGTTGGATATTGGATGACTAAACTGCTTGGAGTAACCATAGATTGTAAACTGTCATGGTCAAAACATATTGATGCAGAGTAGTGCTAAGATGGGGAGAAGATCTGTCTTATAATAAAGCAACGCTCTGCCTTCTTAAGAAAACTATTCACATAATATCCAAATCAAACTTTATTTGTTCACATGCGCCATACAACAAGTAAATATAAATTAATTAATGAAGATAGAAATATATGCAAGGCAGGTCCTACAGGCCCTAGTTTGTCGCACCTTGACTACTGTTCAGTCAGTCGTGTGGCTGGTGTCAACAAAAGGACTTTAGGAAAATTGCAATTGGCTCAGAACAGGGCAGCACAGGCTGGCCCTTGGATGTAACAAGGAGCTATATATAATATGTCATATCTCCCTGGCTAAAGTGGAGGAGAGATTGACTTCATCACTACTTTTATTTATGAGAGTATTGACATGTTCAATTCACCAAGCTGTCTTTTCTAAACTACTGGCACACAGCTCAACACCCATGCATATCCCACTAGAAATGCCACAGAGAGGTCTTCACAGTCCACAAGTAAAGAACATACTATGAGAGGCACACAGTACTACATAGAGCCATGACTACATGGAACTCTATTCCACATTCAAGTAACTGACGCCAGCAGTAAAGTTAGTTTTTAAAAAACAGATAAAAAACACCTGATGGAACAGCGGGGACTGTGAAGCACAACACAAACATTGGCACAGACACACACACAACACACACACACACACACACACAACACACACACACACACACACACACACACACACACACACACACACACACACACACACACACACACACACACACACACACACACACACACACACACACACACGATAAACATAGCACTATACATACACATGGATTTAGTACTGCAGATATGTGGTGGTGGAGTAGGGGCCTGAGGGCACACAGAGTGGTTGTGAATGTATTGTAATGTTTTTAAAAATTGTATAAACTGCCTTAATTTGCTGGACCCAGGAAGAGTATGGAATCCATAAATAAATACAATACAAAATGGGAGAGCATAATATAAAGGACATTCTAAAGCTACTTAATGAGAACTTGGGCCATACCGTGCACCTAACCGGTGGGGTTCCGAGGGGTGCCCCCACCCAGGCAGTGGCAGTGCTGGCTGCAGTAACCCATGGGGCGGGGGTCACACTCTGACATTCAGAGAGGGGGAATATTATTGTGGCCCTGGTGGCACAAAATAATCAAAGYTCTGACTGCACAGAGATGCTTGGGGAAATGGTCACAACGGGGACCAGCATGTTTGTGTTTCAGGGGAAGGGGGTGAGTATGATCTCCATCACCTAGGAGATCAGATGCCTGTTTTTGCTAAATGTTGCTTACCTTCTCAAACAGCTGCAACTGTATATGCATTCAAAAATCAAGCCCTTTCTTGAGTTGGGCTCTGGGATGGAATAACTGTTGAGCATCTGAGTTTATGATTGTTTGTGGGGGAAAGGGGTTGAGTGTGTATGAGTTGTCTGTCTGTGTGTGTGTATACATCCCACAACTGTTGCAAGGGACTAAAGATGTTTGGGACAATATAGGATGAATCACAATAATTGTTTGCTATAATAATAATTGCTTGCAAAAATTAAATTTTTGTAAATGGCAATCCTGGTTAGAGGTAACAATCCCTTGCATGAACTGCCTACATTATTAGGAATTGTATTTGTTAATTGTGGTAATTAAGATAATATATACAGTACCAGTCAAAAGTTTGGACACACCTACTAATTCAAGTTTTTTTTCTTGATTTTTACAATTTGCTACACTGTAGAATAATAGTGAAGACATCTAAACTATGAAATAACACATATGGAATCATGTAGTACACAAAAAAGTGTGAAACAAATTCATCAAAGTAGCCACCCTTTGCCTCGATGAAAGCTTTTCACACTCTTGGCATTCTCTCAACCATCTTCACCTTGAATAATTTTCCAACAGTCTTGAAGGAGTTCCCACATGTGCTGAGCACTTGTTGGCTGCTTTTCTTTCACTCTGCGGTCCAACTCCCAAACCATCTAGTTTGGGCTGAGGTTGGGTGATTGTGGAGGCCAGGTCATCTGATGCAGCACTCTATCACTCTCGTAAATAAATCACTGACAGTGTCACCAGCAAAGCACCCCCACACCATCACACCTCCTCCATGCTTCACAGTGGGAACCGCACATGCAGACATCACACATTCATCAGATTTGGACATCAGACCAAAGGACAGATTTCCACCGGTCTAATGTCCATTGCTCGTGTTTCATGGCCCAAGCAAGTCTCCTCTTCTTATTGGTGTCATTTAGTAGTGGTTTCTTCGCAGCAATTCAACCACGAAGGCCTGATTCAKGCAGTCTCCTCTGAACAGTTGTTGTTGAGATGTGTCTGTTGAACTCTGTGAAGCATTTATTTGGGCTGCAATCTGAGGTGCAGTTACCTCTKATTAACTTATCCTGTGCAGCAGAGGTAACTCTGGGTTTTCCTTTCCTGTGGCGGTCCTCATGAGAGCCAGTTTCATCATAGTGCTTGATGGTTTTTGCGACGGCACTTGAAGAAACTTTCAAAGTTCCTGAAATTTTCCGGATTGACTGACCTATATGTCTTAAAGTATTGATGGACTGTCGTTTCTATTTGTTTATTTGTGCTGTTCTTGCATAATACAGACTTCGTCTTTTACCAAATAGGGCTATCTTTTGTATACCACCCCTATCTTGTCACAACACAACTGAAGGTACACCTGTTAATTGATATGCATTCCAGGTGACTACAGTACCTCATGAAGATGGTTGAGAGAATGCCAAAAGTGTGCAAAGCTGTTATCAAGGCAAAGGGTYGCTACTTTGAACAATAAGAAATATATTTTGATTTGTTTTTACACTTTTTGGTTACTATATGTTTCCATYTGTGTTATTTCATAGTTTCAATGTCTTCACTGTTATTCTACAATGTAGAAAATAGTKAAACTAAAGAAAAACCCTGTAATGAGTAGTTTTGTCCAAACTTTGACCGGTACTGTATGWGAATATATTTACAAAAAATATATGTGGGMGATTGAAAATGATGCAGACAATTACATTGACTYCAATCTATCTGCAACATAAAAAGCTGATCTACCAACCCCCKAAAAATAATCTGTTGGACAACATTTTCCAGGTTCTAATAATCATAATCATTTGGTTATTATGTGCTAAAAGAGAAAGTATTTCCTTGTTACTGAAGCCAATTGTCAAGTATAGTTTCACCAGGTCATCAAACTGCATYCATTTCAARGGTGGCGTGGACAGCAACAGGGAGCCAGAGAGACYTGCGGTTAACCAGATACACTAGTTTAATCTTGAAATACTAAGTGTGACTTTATATTCAAAATGTTGACTTTATTCTCGAAATAAAATGTCTAGTTTATTCTCTAAATATTGCCACTTTTTTAAAGTACCATCATGCAAGAAAAATCTAAAATACAAGTACCACCACCGTTTGCCATTTATTTTTTTCTCTTGAAATGGCTCTAATAATCTTCCGTAGCATCCAAGCTTCAGCACAATTTATCATGGTTTTAATTTCGATTTTAGTGTATTACATGTGTGAATTTCATTGTGTTTAAATGCAATTGTCCTGCAACCAATCTTTGCCTCAGACCTGCACTTTGTGGACCTCCACCGGACAGACCTTATCCAGAGAGTGTGCCTGGTGAAGCCCATATTGGATKAAATCCTGGKCAAYAGAGTTATCAKTGATGAGGGCTACAGTACAGTAATGGCCAAACGCACCACACAGGACCAGATGAGGGAACTGTACATGGGACCTCTGAGGGCAAGTGGCATCAGAGCAAAACATATTTTCTATGAGATCCTGAAGGAGCTGGAGCCACTGCTAATCAAAGAGCTGGAGGGTGAATAAGGAGCTAGAATGGTGAATGGGGGGCATTTTAAGTTTGTTTTAGGGGAAAAGGGCATAAATGATGGCAGTTATGCTTTGTTTTATTACTTTGTGTTTACAAGAAAACACAACATAAGAGGAGTATAGCATCATTCTTTTATCATTCTTATTTTTCTACATGTAAATATTAGTAGCCAGCAGAACAGTAATGCAGTGTTTTAGCCTAGAGGCTTTGTCAAAGATATAACATTTGATAACAGTTGGGTTGGAATTGAATTTCCTCTGAAAATATAACATTTGCTCAACCGGTTCACCTAGACGCTCTGGATTACTTACAGACAAGAAAATATATTAAGGAAATATATTATGAACATAGAAAAATATATAATATAACGATGATGCAAACAATGAAATTATTTCATTTGGGCTATTTTATAAATGACAAGTTAGTGAGGGTAAGGAATACCAGTGATGTAAATAAATATATGAAGATAAAACTTCGTAAAGCTTAATGTACCTGCCTAATGAAACATTTTAGTGATGAATGATTTGTGACATCATTTTCACAACACGAGTATTAGAATATGTATTGGAATAAATACCTACCAACAGATGTGTATTTTGTACTGATTTAAATGATTTTGTCATTGTGCTAAAATAAATATAAATTCTAGCCCATGTGGCTCAGTTGGTAGAGCATGGTGCTTGCAACAGCAAGCTCGTGGGTTCAATTCCTACAGGGGAACAGTACAAAAAAAGCATTAAGTACAAAAAGGTTGTGCACTCACTGTGAGTCACTCTGGATAAGAGTGTCTGCTTAATGATTAAAATGTAAATATTTATATTTGCTAAAGTATTCAATGTTTTGAGTGATCGGCAAAAATGTCAAGCATCCAATACAGATAAAAACCTGTTACTTCTCAATAAGATATACACTACATGTATGTGGACACCTGCTCGTCAACCATCTCATTCCAAAATCATGGGCATTAATATGGAGTTGGTCCCCCCTTTGCTGCTATAACAGCCTCCACTCTTCTGGGAAGGCTTTCTACTAGAGGTTGGAACATTACTGCTGGGACTTGCTTCCATTCAGCCACAAGAGCATTAGTGAGGTCGGCTATGATGTTGGGTGATTAGGCCTGGCTTGCAGTCGGCGTCCCAAATTATCCCTAAGGTGTTCGATGGGGTTCAGGTCAGGGCTATGTGCAGGCCAGTCAAGTTCTTCCACACTGATCTTGACAAACTATTTCTGTATGGACTTCACTTTGTGCACAGGGGAATTGTCATACTGAACCAGGAAAGGGCCTTCCCCAAACTGTTGCCACAGAGTTGTAAGCACAGAATCATCAAGAATGTTATTGTATGCTGTAGCGTTAAGATGTCCTTTCAATGGTACTAAGGGAACTAGCCAGAACCATGAAAAACAGCCCTAGACCATTATTCATCCTCCACGGAACTATACAGTTGGCACTATGCATTGGGGCAGGTAGCATTTTCCTGGCATCCGTCAAACCCAGATTCGTTCGACGGACTGCCAGATGGTTAGATGGAGAAGCGTTCACTCCAGAGAATGCGTTTCCACTGCTCCAGAGTCCAATGGCGATGAGCTTTAAACCACTCCAGCCAACGCTTGGCATTGCACATGGTGATCTTTGGCTTGTGTACTGTTGCTCGGCCATGGAAACCCATTTCATGAAGCTCCCGAAGAACAGTTCTTGTGCTGACTTTCCATTCTGTGAGCTTGTGTGGCCTACCACTTCGCGGCTGATCCGTTGTTGCTCCTATGTTTCCACTTCACAATAACAGCACTTACAGTTGACCGGGGCAGCGCTAGCACTACATAAATTTTACAAACTGACGGTGCCACGTTGAAAGTCACTGAGCGTTTCAATAAGGCCATTCTACCGCCAATGTTTCCTATGGAGATTGCACGGCATTGTGCTCCATTTTATATAATCCAGCTATGGGTGTGGCTGAAATAACAAAATCCCCTAATTTGAAGGGGTGTCCACATACCTTTATACATACAGCGCATTTGGAAAGTATTCAGACGTCTACATTTTCTTACGTTACAGCCTTACACTAAAATGTATTAAATATTTCCCCCTCCTCATCAATCTACACACAATACCCCATAATGACAAAGAAAAACAGGTTTATATACATTTTTACAAATGTAATGAAAAAAAAAACTGAGCTATCACATTTACATAACTATTCAGACCCTTTACTCAGTACTTTGTTGAAGCACCTTTGGCAGCGATTACAGCCTTGAGTCTTCTTGGGTGTGATGCTACAAGCTTGGCACACCTGCATTTGGGGACTTTCTCACATTCTTCTTTGCAGATCCTCTCAAGCTCTGTCAGGTTGGATGGGGATCATTGCTACACTGGTATTTTCAGGTCTCTCCAGAGATGTTAAATCAGGTTCAAGTCTGGGCTCTGGCTGAGCCACTCAAGGACATTCAGAGACTTGTCCCGAAGCCACTCCTGTGTTGTCTTGGCTGTGTGCTTAGGGTTGTTGTCCTGTTGGAAGGTGGACCTTCGCCCCAGTCTGAGGTCCTGAGCACTCTGGATCAGGTTTTCATCAAGGATCTCTCTGTACTTTGCACCGTTCATCTAGCATTGATGCTGACTAGTCTCCCAGTCCCTGCCGCTGAAAAACATCCCACAGCATGATGCTGTCACCACCATGCTTCACGTAGGGATTGTGCCAGGTTTCCTCCAGACATGACGCTTGTCATTCAGGCCAAAGAGTTCAATCTTGGTTTCATCAGACCAGAGAACCTTGTTTCTCATGGTCTGAGACTGTTTAGGTGGCTTTTGGCAAACTCCAAGCCGGCTGTCATGTGCCTTTTACTGAGGAATGGCTTTCATCTGGCCACTCTACCATAAAGGCCCTATTGGTGGAGTGCTGCAGAGATGGTTGTCCTTCTGGAAGGTTCTCTCATATCCACTAGAGTTCTGTCAGAGTGACCATCGGGTTCTTGGTCACCTCCCTGACCAAGACCCTTCTCCCCTGATTGCTCTGTTTGGCCGGTGGCCATCTCTAGTAGGAGTCTTGGTGCTTCCAAACATCTTCCATTTAAGAATAATGGAGGCCACTGTGTTCTTGGGGACCTTCAATATTGCAGAATTTTTTTGGTACCCTTCCCCAGATCTGTGCCTCGACACAATCCTGTCTCGGAGCTCTATGGACAATTCCTTCGACCTCATGGCTTGGTTTTTGCTCTGATATGCACTGTCAACTGTAGGACCTTATATAGACAGGTGTGTGCCTTTCCAAATCATGTCCATTCAATTGAATTTACCACAGGTGGACTCCAATCAAGTTGTAGAAACATCTCAAGAATAATCAATGGAAACAGGATGCACCTGAGCTCAATTTCGAGTCTCATAGCAAAGGGTCTTAATACTTAATGTAAATAAGTAAATTATATTATTTTTTATAAATGTGCAAAGATTTCTAAAAACCTGTTTTCGCTTTTTCATTATGGGGTATTGTGTGTAGATTGCTGAATATTTTATTTTATTTTATCCATTTTAGAATAAGGCTGTAACGTAACAAAATGTGGAAAAGGTGAAGGGGTCTGAAAACTTTCCGAAGGCACTGTATACCACACATAAGCATTGAACTGCTTTGTAATGCAGCTACACATGGAAGTTGCATATATTTTCTGTCTGTTTTGAATATACTGTTTCAATATTATATCCCAGACTGAGACTGACTTTATTGAGCCACAATATAATAGGTGTCCAAAGTCCAAAATTTTGCCAACATGTGGTACCTTGCGTAAACCACAACACATTTCCATGGTAACAAACTGTTACGGGATTTTTGTGTTTAATGACTAAAATATGTATACATTTGACTTAGAATTATAACTAAACAGAATACTACTATGTTACTGTATGGATGAATGAATCTTATTATAATCATAATGCTGAATATAATGTGTTCCTTATTAGAAAGAATGGAGTTATCTTCAGACAGGCTGGAATGCTGTGTTCCTTACAGGACATTCTGTCTCTACCCAGGGAGGGGAGAGACCTTGGGCTGGTTGCAGATTGTTTAACAGGTGGCAGACAACGTAATGAGGCTGTGAACTGTACTGCCATTGTATCCGAGAGGAGGATGGACATTAAAACCTATGACATCATCTTTATTATATAACCTGATGTAAATTATAATATGATCAGTACTCTCGAGAATAAACGCTATTGATTGATTGATTTTAAGACTGGTTTCTGTCCATTTTATGCTGATAAGTATCTTACAAATTCTTATGTATGGGCAGAGTGTTTTAATTGGTTGATAAACATAGGAATTAAATTACTTTAACACAAACCATTCGACAAATGCAGGTCAAAGGTCAGGTTTCCTTCTTACCCACATGACTTGGTTCAAAATATACAGGTTAGGACAAGACAATTCTAATATCCCATAACTCTTTAAGCAGCTATTCAACAAGCCCCTGATTCCGACCCAAGTTAAACGTGCGTAAATGGAACGTTATTCCCTTTTTCACTAAAGAAATAACACCATCCTCCATGAACTGTAAATTATAAATGGATAAGAGCTATTGATAATAGCTAGGTAAATGAGTAATCCGTTTGGAGAAGGACTTGTAAATACACATAGAAATTGTTTTAGTTCATGTGAAACCAGCATTGGCGACACGCCATTCAAGGCATGCGGGGCAGAACCTGTGTATAAAAAAAAACTATGTTTTTGTTTGTTTTTGCCTGTTTTGCATGTTATTTTGGCATTAATATGTGTCATATATCAGTTTGCAAACAATGTAAAAAAATATATAGATATATTTTAAAGCCGCATACAAACATGGTCTCTTTTTTGATTTCTTGACTAAGGCAGCTTCAAAATGCAGGTGTTTCTGCCTAGCTCAGTGCTTTCTGTGTTGGTGGTTAAGCCAGCAGAAAATACGGAGTGTAGGTGTTGGTAATGTTCTCTAGTTGCGCCGTGATTGGCTCAGTGTTCTGTCACTCATGGGGACACTACGTCACCGCAAAATCTACAGGTAGAGCTCAAAAATGCAAGCCCCTTGGGTGCTGCCTTAGACTTACATTAGAAGTTCCCATCTAAGAAGGCTCAAGGACATTGACCACAGATAAATGGACATCAAATCATGTTATATCTACTGTAGTATGCAGATGACATGGACTGATCATGTCAACATCATACAGTGGTTCCTCAACTAAAAGTTTTGAGATTATGCTGCGGGAGGTAATTTGTGGTTTAGTACGGTACCCTGCGTCACTGCTTCATCACTCCAGACCAGCACAAGGGGGAGTTAGAGCACTGATTATGCTTTTGGGTCCCAAGGCGCTACTGTGTCTCTAACTGACAATGAATGTGCAACATAAACCAAATAATTGTGCACAACTTCAAAAATGAATTTCAATTAACTGAATGATGGGGATGAAGAAGGTGATTGAATTTAGAACAATAGTGTAAGAATTGCTATTCAGCTCAAGCACACCCTGAAATATACACTTATTTTTTTGTTTCTACTCATCGGTATTACTTACTAAAACTGTTGTGACAGTAAGGTTTTTATTCAAAGAGAAATTAAAATTTTCAATTATATTCCATGATTTCTTAAGATATATGTGTTGACTGAATTTAAAAGCAAGTGGTGTCTGCTAAATAATCAAGTTGATGGCGCAGTCATATAGCCTCGGCACCTACATAAAGCTGAGTGACTCAGTCATATAGCCTCGGCACCTCCATAAAGCTGAGTGACTCAGTCATATAGCCTCGGCACCTACTAAAAGCTGAGTGACTCAGTCATATAGCCTCGCACCTCCATAAAGCTGAGTGACTCAGTCATATAGCTCGGCACCTCATAAAGCTGAGTGACTCAGTCATATAGCCTCGGCACCTCCATAAAGCTGAGTGACTCAGTCATATAGCCTCGGCACCTCATAAAGCTGAGTGACTCAATCATATAGCCGGCACCTACATAAAGCTGAGTGACTCAGTCATATAGCTCGGCACCTCCATAAAGCTGAGTGACTCAGTCATATAGCCTCGGCACCTCCATAAAGCTGAGTGACTCATCATATAGCCTCGGCACCTCCATAAAGCTGAGTGACTCACTCATATAGCCTCGGCACCTCCATAAAGCTGAGTGACTCACTCATATAGCCTCGGCACCTCCATAAAGCTGAGTGACTCACTCATATAGCCTCGCGCACTCCTAAAGCTGAGTGACTCAGTCATATAGCCTCGGCATCTACAGAAAGCTGAGTGACTCAGTCATATAGCCTCGGCACCTACATAAAGCTGAGTGACTCAGTCATATAGCCTCGGCATCTACAGAAAGCTGGTGACTCAGTCATATAGCCTCGGCACCTCATAAAGCTGAGTGACTCAGTCAATATAGCCTCGGCACCTCCATAAAGCTGAGTGCTCAGTCATATAGCCTCGGCACCTCCTAAAGCTGAGTGACTCACTCATATAGCCTCGCACCTCCATAAAGCTGAGTGACTCACTCATATAGCCTCGGCACCTCCATAAAGCTGAGTGACTCACTCATATAGCCTCGGCACTCCATAAAGCTGAGTGACTCACTCAATATAGCCTCGGCACTCCATAAAGCTGAGTGACTCAGTCATATAGCCTCGGCATCTACAGAAAGCTGAGTGACTCA
>NC_036876.1:1228987-1245509 GCF_002910315.2 Salvelinus sp. IW2-2015 | reverse complement strand
TATCCTCCTCTCTCATCCCAATCCCCTTAATCCCCTTCTACTTCAAAAGATCTTATCCCTTCTTCCTCCTCCTAATTCCATCTCCCCAATCCCCTCTCTGCCCCCCTCATCTCTGAAAAACTAATCTCATCTGCAATCTCTCCTTTCCTCCTTCCCCCTCCCCCAATCTTCCTCCTCAATCCAAATCCCTATCTCTCTTAATCTATCTCCTCTTCTTATCGCCCCCCCCCTCAATCTTCCCCCCTCAATATCCATCCCTCCTCTCATTCCCTCCTCAGCCTTCTAAAATTCCCTTCCCCCTCTCCTCCTCCCTCGTCCTCCTCTCTCCCTCTCTCGACATTCCCTTAATCTCCTTCTCTGTTCTTAGTTCTGCATTTTTTGAACGGAGCATGCTTGTCTAATATGGTGAGGAAGTGACTTTTAAAGAATGACCAGGCATCCTCAACTGACGGGATGAGGTCAATATCCTTCCAGGGTACCCGGGCCAGGTCGATTAGAAAGGCCTGCTCGCAGAAGTGTTTTAGGGAGCGTTTGACAGTGATGAGGGGTGGTCGTTTAACCGCGGACCCGTAGCGGATACAGGCAATGAGGCAGTGATCGCTGAGATCTTGATTGAAGACAGCAGAGGTGTATTTGGAGGGCAAGTTGGTCAGGATAATGTCTATTAGGGTGCCCATGTTTACGGATTTAGGGTTGTACCTGGTGGGTTCCTTGATGATTTGTGTGAGATTGAGGGCATCGAGCTCACCATAAAGCTGAGTGACTCAGTCATATAGCCTCGGCACCTCCATAAAGCTAAGTGACTCAGTCATATAGCCTCGGCACCTACATAAAGCTGAGTGACTCAGTCATATTGCCTCGGCACCTCCATAAAGCTGAGTGACTCACTCATTCATGGCTTTGGATCAAAATAAATAAGTAGCAACATTCTTTCTGATAGTCTTTAATAAATAAATATTTTGGTTATCCTGACCTGGACACCATGTATTATAATAGTCCATTATGCGCTATTAGCAGGACAATAGACTCACCATGTATTATAATAGTCCATTATGGGCTAATAGCAGGACAATAGACTCTTGCCAACACCTCTCTGTATTTTGATACTTTGTGCAAGGCAAATGATCAGCATTAAAAACTTCCTGGATGGGGCCTCCCGAGTGGAACAGCTGTCTAAGACACTGCAATGCAGTGCAAACTGCGTTGCTACAGATGCTAGTTCGATATCCGTGCCGGCCGCGACCGGGAGACCCATGAGGTAATGCACAATTGGCCCAGTGTCGTCCGGGTTAAAGGGGGGTTTGGCCGGCTGGGATGTCCTTGTCCAAAAATCAACAAATGGAGAAAACCTACACCAGTCGAGCAATTCATTTCAACAATAATATTCATTTGAATTTGACTTTACAAACAACAAGAGGGCTTAATTGGAGTCTGTCACTTCCGAGCCTAGACCTATATAAAATAAGTTAACTGGCTGAGGTAGGCTATGAGGCTTAACATCCTAACAGCCTAATAGAAGTAGGACTTTTTTTATTAGACCTACTTACAGTTGCAACTGGTCAAAAATGTAGCATCCTACATAAAACAATTATTTAAATAAAAAAGGCTGTCTGTGTCAGGATTAGCCTGCTCTTGTAACGACAGAACAAACAAAACACACTGTCATCTGGAGATATCCCTGGACAACTTCTCACAATAATATTAGAATTTACTAAATACAGTCAGATAGGCCACTAAGTTACTGACTCAATGAGAAAAGTTGCATTTCCCATCGGACACAATCTGGTGGATGTCAGGTTTGATGGATGGATGGATCTTATTTTGATGTGCAGGCAGTCCTCGATTGACTTATGTGGAAGCCGGTTCCTGTCGTGAGTCTATATTGCACTCATAGAGGAAAAAGAGGACTCACAGGTGTAAGTCGATCCAAACATTGTTAGGAAATAAAATGCAAGTATCTTTATTGTGCTGTATTACTCTGAGCATGCCACCCAAAACGCACACAAGGACTCGGCAGTTTGGGGAAGGCCCTTTCCTGTTTCAGCATGACAATGCCCCCGTGCACAAAGCGAGGTCCATACAGAAATGGTTTGTCAAGATCGGTGTGGAAGAACTTGACTGGCCTGCACAGAGCCCTGACCTCAACCCCACCAAACACCTTTGGAATGAATTGGAACGCCAGCTGCGAGCCAGGCCGAATCGCCCAACATCAGTGCCCAACCATATTAATGATTTTGTGGCTGAATGGAAAAACAAGTCCCCACAGCAATGTTACAACATCTAGTAGAACGCCTTCCCAGAAGAGTGGAGGCTGTTATGACAGATAAGGGGAGACCAACTCCATATTAATGCTCATGATTTTGGAATGAGATGTTCGACGAGCAGGTGTCCACATACTTTTTGGTCATGTAGTATAAATTGTTCCTGATGGTCGCTAGTATTAGTGTATCATATTAGACTAACGTTGAGCAATAGTTTGGGACATGTAGCCTATTTGAATCATTATGAAACTCAGACCACACATAGCAGGCTAAACCTGGAGCCATACAAGCTAGAACCGCCACTGTGCCTGGCGCACGGTTCACAATGACCAGACCGTACAGTTCCATGATTAGTGAGAGTTAGGGTAGATTTAAAGGATTACTGTTCAACCCCTATTATACACTTCTTTCCACCTTCCAATATTTCATGGATTGAACTTGAATATGACAAGTTTCAGGTTGAACTAAACCGCTGTATTTTTTATTCAGTAATATATTTTGTCCGTGAAGGCTCTCCAAACCAGTTTTTTTTAGGATTCATACATACTTTCCCAAAAATGTGCCTAAATAATCTACAAGATCAGAGTATTTCTTTGTTTACCATTTGGTGCTGAAACGGACGCTAAGACACATAGATGACATCCTTTCATTGATCCCTATTTTCGGGTCCCGTTCTCTCAATGCATTGTAGTCTGTCGACAAAGTTCTAATTAAAAGTACACCGTTCCTAAAGGGATGGATTAAGATAAATGTACTGAAAACCCTATTAACTGAGAACTCCATGAGAAAATCTGTTGGCCAGCAATGGTRGAATTACATTTATTCAGCACCTTCAAMGGAACCACACSTGCAAAGCCCATTACGCACCCACATAAGGTAAGTCTGATTACCAAATACTGAGAAYTSCTTAATTAAGAAAGGCATKATTTCATAAGTAGGAATCGGACCCCAAGGGACCAGCTTCTACATTCTGAATGTCTGGGAGAGAATTTTAGCAGCACAGAAAGTTTGCCATCAAAGTGAAACATAAACACAATCGTGGTGAATTTCAGCTAACTACMCATTGAACACATAGCTGCTTTACTGTCATTCTATTAATTTAGACGTTTTTTTACAATTTTACAGCCACTTTATGAATTTTCTGACCACTAGTCACTGTTATAATGCTAATCCTGTAGAATCCAGCAACGACGCTGGTCCCATGAATTTGTTTATTTTCTAACGCTTCCACATGGAGATATTACGTTGTCTTAACCTTCCCATCTTCAACCTAGCTACATGACAGGATGTTGCATTAATATGAAAGAGAGGAGTGGTTTGATAAAAGATTGGTGATGTTTACAGGCTGACCCCATTGCAGACGTTGCATTGCATCAACCAATGGTTGCGTTTACCTCCCAGTCCGGCATCAGGTTGCTAAAAAAAGTGATGTTTTAGACAGCTGCTCCACTCGGGAGGCCCTTCAAGTGATGTTTTAGACAGCTGCTCCACTCGGGAGGCCCTTCAAGTGATGTGGTTATTTTATATGTTTAACACTTATCGAGGCGTTGTGCGATCTGGCAGGCGTCTGCAATGCAGTCAACCTGGAACATGGCCAATTACAACCACTACAACACTTTTTATTGTTGTCATATCTCRCAGGAATTTCAATAATTCAAATTATTTAGTTTGCAATGACAGCAACAAGTCAACAAATAAATAAACGATAAGGTATTAAAACAGGGTTCCTCAACTGGTGGCATGCAAAGCGTAATTTGGCCCGCGGGTGATTTATTTGTTCTCCAATATTTTAGAGCAACAATGTTTTTTTTTTTTACCTGAACCAGGTTTTCCTTTAGGATTTTGGCTGTGCTTAGCTCTATTCCTATTTTTTCCCCCCTTCTTTTAAACTCCCTACTCCTTGCCGATGACAAATATAAGCATAACATGATGCAGCCACCACCATGCTGGAAAATATGAAGAGTGGTACTAAGTGATGTTTTGTGTTGGATTTTCCCCAAACATAACACTTTGTATTCAGGACAAAAAGTACATTTCTTTGCCAAATTTTTTACAGTTTTACTGTAGTGCCTTACTGCAGTGAATTTAAAACACAGATTCAACCACAAAGACCAAGGACATGCTGATCTCTGGTGGCCAAACCAGAGTCGTACACCCAACATCTCCGTGACCAAAGGATCTCGATGATCAAGGACAGCTCAATCGTAAGTATAATATGAGCGTAATTCCTTTGTCTCTCTTCCTCCCCCCTTCCTCTCTCTGAATTCGGCATCGTGTTATAACAAACTGTCATGTTTTGTTAGTCTTCTAGAGACTGAATTTACTGTATAATGTTAGTATGCTTTGTGTATTCTGTACCGGTTTAATTAGTTAGTAAATAAATAATTGAGCCAATTTGTGTATCGCTGATTCAGAAATAAAGTAGGGTTCGTGCAGACTACAAGAAATAACTATGTTCAAGACGAGACTGACCATGGTAGATATTCATTAATAAGCGACTGTTATCTGTGATATGAAAATATCTCAGGAGAATTCAAATCGGGAGATAGTAACTCTTTAAACAACATTTTCCCGTGATGGTCCCGATTTCCTAGTTCATAAATGTTTACATGATTAGTTTAATCACGTTATAATTAACCATAGAGTTACATTAGAAGTGCCCTTCCAAGAAGGCTCAAGGTCATTGGTCACAGATAAAATGACGTCAAATCATATTATATGTACAGTAGCTTTGATTGGACTGATAATGTCAGCATCTTACTTTCAAAATGTCACGGATCCCTCCGGAACTGTGTCATTACACACACCTGGTCCCCATTCCCACTGATTGTAATTGTATAAATGTGCCCTTTGGTTCACCATTTGACTGTTGATTATTGTTCCCATGTCCTTTGGTCGTGTGAATACCTATGAGTTGTCTCAGCCTGTGCTGTATGTTCTGTTCTTTCTGTATTACGGGTCTCGTCCCGTGATGTATTCCTCCGCCTGTCTCCAAATCGTTTATACCAGTGTGACACAAAATCTTAGCTAGCAGTCATCATCATGAATCAAGTCGACAATCTACTGGCAAATCCTTTTAAATCCTTGTCAATGGAGATAAATATTGAAGATAAATGATATATAAAACATATCAGTGCTCAACGGCTATTGGACATGAACATTACACACAACAAGTTGGAAATCGCAAATTCAGCCATGAGTGGTTTGTGCCTCACGCTAATAATTTGGTCTATTTGCCCCTCTTAATTTCACCTACTGTTCTTACTTGATGGTGCACATGCAGCCTATAACCTGTTTTAGAGAAATGTTTATATGCTCATATGCCCACTTTATTTATCCTAAGACTCTAACTTGGTGTACAGGGAGAACACTGTAAGAACGCCCCATGTTCTGAACTCGGTCGCTGTACATTTCAAAAGTGCTAAACAAATAGTTATATTGACTACGTCTGTCCTAGCTCGCTCATTAATGTCATAATCGAAATTATGGATTGCCTCTTATCCGCTTGTCGTCCCCTTATGCCACAGTTTGTACATCTCAATTGTCATTAGAAACCACATTTGTTTAAGCAAGTCAGCAATATCAGCTATGTTTTTTTAGAATGCAGTAAATGAGGCTGAATGAAGTGTTTCGCTGCCAGACAAGGCTCCGCTGATAGCCAGGTGTAGCAGTGGTAAGGTGTTGAGACTGCTGATGGGACAGCTTTATGTAGGCCCTAACAGTTTGTGGGCACCGTTTGTCCCCGTTATAGTGCAATTCATATATTGTTAAGTGTTGTGTTGTGTAGTGGCTTTGCTGGCATGCATCCCACTTTCATTTATTTTTGCCCCACCATGATTTACATGCTGGAATCGCCACTGGCTGGGATACACAGTAGCAGATATCTGTCATTACATCTAAACCAGGCCCCTGTAACTGACTGAAAATGGCCACATCAATACACCAAGGTGAGGGTTATACTGATACCCTTCGTTTACTATAGTGTGTTTAGCAGTAGGGACTCTAGGTATTTCAACGTAGGTAAAAACTACATGTGCTATCAAAAGTGTGTGCTTTTATAACAGGTTATTAATAACAGTCAATAACATGCTATTAATTATATTACAGCGTGTAAGGGACTGTCACGATCGTCTTCTGGTGAAAGAGTGGACCAAGGCGCAGCGTGATAAGAATATATCTGTCTTTTTTATTTAGAGGCGATGAACACGAAACAAAACACTTTTACAAACTAGCAAAAACAACAAACGACCGTGAAGCTACAAAACGAAAGTGCAGACACAAGCTACTAACGTTTAGACATAGACAATTACCCACAACCTGTCTAATGCCTATGGCTGCCTTAAATATGGCTCCCAATCAGAGACAACGATAGACAGCTGTCTCTGATTGAGAACCACTCAGGCAACCATAGACATACCTAGACACCTACACTGAACACAACCCCATAAACTCTACCAAAACCCCCTAGACACTACAAACACCCTCGACTAGACAAAAACACACAAACATCCCCCATGTCACACCCTGACCTAACTAAAATAATAAAGAAAACAAAGATAACTAAGGCCAGGGCGTGACAGGGACTTTCAGAGACAAATACAAACAATAATTTCCACAAAGATGATAGCCTTCCCAGAAATATCTAAAGCTATGTGAAGATAAAGTTAATCAAATATTGATTTAAACAAAATATTGGGATAACAGATTATTTGTTAATTATTACATGGATGAATTCATTCTTATAGGTTATTTGGTTGTTTACTGGATAGATACTGTACATACATTGTCTGGCGATTTCATTCCTTAATATTTATTGTGACTTTAGATCATCTGTGGGAATGTTTGGATTGCAACCTTTTTGTTGAGGAGAGGATTAAATATTATTATTCTGAAAATATGTATTATTCTACACTCACAGCTCTTAGCTGTTGTTTCTATTATTTAAAAATGTTTTAGACAGCTGAAACTACATTTAGTGCTCTAAATTGCCCACAGAGCTCTGAGAACTGGATTGCTCTGGATGCCTCAGTGTCTACGGAACATAAGAACCCAATCTACAGGTAAAACCTTGGACGTTCTCCCCTTTCTCAACCATAAACTGTACAAACATATCACGGTCCCAGCTTTGATGCACCTGTACTGACCTCGCCTTCTGGTTCACCCCAATACCATCCAGAAGGCGACTTCAGTACAGGTTCATCAAAGCTGGGACAGAAAGACTGAGAAACAGCTTCTATCTCAAGGCCATCAAACTCCACCCAGTACCCTGCCCTAAACTTAGTCACTGTCAAAAGCTGGCTACCACCCGGTTACTTATCCCTGCACATTAGAGGCTGCTGCCCTATGTTAATAGACGTGGAACACTGGTCACTTTAATAATGTTTACATACTGTTTTACTAATTTCATATGTATATACTGTATTCTATTCAAGGCCGTCCTATTCAATAATTGCTGAACATATACTATTCTATCCACATACTGTCCATAATGTCTATACATCCCATCACACTGTAATGTTGGAGCTAGGAACACAAGCATTTCGCTAAACCCCGAWAACATCTTCTAAATATGRGTATGKGACCAAAGAAACTTGATTTGATAAAAGTTTCAACTGAATCATTTCCTGATCTCTCTTTTGACGTACGTATCAAGACTTTTTCAAGGACAACTTTTTTCCATCTTCGTAACATTGCAAAAATCTGAAACTTTCTGTCCAATTATTATGCAGAAAAGTTAATCCATGCTTTTGTCACTTCTACTGTAGATTAGACTACTGCAATGCTCTACTTTCCCGGCTACCCAGGTAGAGCAGTAAATAAACTTCAGTTAGTGCTAAACACGGCTGCTAGAATCTTGACTAGAACAAAAAGAATGTGATCATATTACTCCAGTGCTAGCCTCTACACTGGCTTCCTGTCAAGGCTAGGCCTGATTTCAAGGTTTTACTGCTAACATACGAAGCATTAAATGGGCTTGCTCCTACCTATCGCTCCGATTTGGTCCTGTCGTACATACCTACACGTACGCTATGGTCACAAGACGCAGGCCTCCTTATTGTCCCTAGAATTTCTAAGCAAATAGCTGGAGGAAGGGCTTTCTCCTATAGAGCTCAATTTTTATAGAATGTCTGCCTATCCATGTGAGAGATGCAGACTCGGTCTTGACCTTTAAGTCTATATTGAAGACTCATCTCTTCAGTAGGTCATATGATTGAGTGTAGTCTGGTCCAGAGGTCTGAAGGTGAACGGAAAGGCACTGGAGCAACGAACCGCCCTTGCTGTCTCTGCCTGGCCAGTTCCCCTCTCTCCACAGGGTTAGAGGCAGAGAATCCCGGTCTCGGGGGCTAAGTCACTGGCTTACTGGTGCTCGTCCATCCCATCCCTAGGAGGGGTGCGTCACTTGAGTGGGTTGAGTCACTGACGAGATCTTCCTGTCTGGGTTTGGCGCCTCCCTTGGGTTCGTACCGTGTGGGAGATCTTCGTGGGGGAGATCTTTGTGGGCTATACTCAGCATTGTCTCAGGGTAGTAAGTTGGTGGTTTGAAGATATCCCTCTATTGGTGTGGGMGCTGTGCTTTGGCAAAGTGGGTGGGGTTATATCCTGCCTGGTTGGCCCTGTCCAGGMGTATCGTCGGACAAGGTCACAGTGTCTCCRGACCCCTCCTGTCTCAGCCTTTAGTATTTATGATGCAATAGTTTGTGTCGGMGGGCTAGGGTCAGTCTGTTATGTCTGGAGTATTTCTGCTGTCTTATCCGGTGTCCTATGTGAATTTAAGTATGCTCCCTCTAATTCTCTCTCTCTCCCCTCCTGGAGGACCTGAGCCCTGGGACCTTGCCTCAGGACTACCTGGCCTGATGACTACTTGCTGTCCCCAGTCCACCTAGTCGTGCTGCTGCTCCAGTTTCAACTGTTCTGCCTGCGGCTATGGAACCCTGACCTGTTCACCGGACGTGCTACCTTGTTCCGGACAGGCTGTTTTCAACTCTCTCTCTCTACCGCACCTGCTGTCTCTAACTCTGAATGCTCGGCTATGAAATGCCAATTAACATTTTTACCCTCTACAACCACTGTGATTATTATTCGACACTGCTGGTCATCGATGAACATTTTAACATCTTGGCCATGTACTGTTATAATCTCCACCCGACACAGCCAGAAGAGGACTGGCCAATCATCAGACCCTCCTCGGAGTTTCTTTAACATTTATTTAACTAAGCATGTCAGTTAAGAACAAATTCTTATTTACAATGACGACCTACACCGGCCAAACCCGGACGATGCTGGGCCTCTAGCACTGACTTGCAGTGCCTTAGACCGCTGCGCCTGTAATGAGCACGAAGGGGGACAGAGAGCTGGGTTCAAGCGCAGGGTGCAGCAGGTGTTTAATGTAAAGGATCACAGGAGGAGGCAGGTAACCGGGTCCAGCAGAAGGTCATGCACAGGGGGTCGAAAAAGGCAACAATACAGGCAGGGATAGTAACTTCGTCCGGGAGATCAGGCAATAGGTTGATAACAGGAAATCCGATAGGCTAAGGTACAGGCAGGGAATAGGCAAAAGGGGTCGTTAGTGAGGCAGGCAAAAACGATCATACACAGGAAGAGTAAAGTACAGGAAATCCAGCGCTCCGAATAGAGGTATATCACAAAACAAACAATACCTCACAAAGATGGGGTGCAAAGAACTGAACTAAATAGTGTGTGATAATGACATCCAGGTGTGTGAACAGGTGATCGGAATTCAGGTGATTGGGATCTGGAGAGTGAGCTGTGTTCAGGGGATCTATGTGTTTGAGAGTGTGAGTTGGAAGCAGATGTTACAGCGCCACTCGGAAGCCATGGTTGCTTCTATTTCAAGTATTTATTCAACCAGGATTATCCTCTCTCCGCAGCACACAAAACGTTAAAACAAATCCGATCAGACACACATAAAACAATATTAAGAATAAAACGGAATTGAAAGTATACAGTGTACATTATAATTCTCAGYACATCCTGTCCTTCTGATGGTGACCATTCTGAAGACCCTTCCGTACGGTKTGAAYTCCTATCYAAAATGTATGAAATCCAAAACAAGATKGCAATGTATCCAGAATAAACTAAGAATTATCAGAAATGTAAATAACCTTGTGTCAGAAGAAACTGTAGGCTCCATTTCAGTCTTCAGCTATAGTTTTATAGTCTCTCTTTCTCATTCTCTCTCTTTCTTTCTCTCCTTCTCTCTGTCTCTCTGTTAAATCTGTTGTCTCAACAGGAAATAGTCCTGAGATATGTCAATCTACCAAATCTATTTAAAGTGTTTATAGAAGATGCAGATTTTTACTTCAGGATGGAACTAATCCCTAAACTGAAAGGGGTAAATCACACGGGCCCATACAATATGGAAAGGTTAGAATAATATTAATGAATGACGACACTATCAGCATACAGCTTGCTGGTTATACGCTGCACCGGCAGGATAGAACAGTGGCGTCTGGTAAGACAAGGGGCGGCGGACTATGTATTTTTGTAAATAACAGCTGGTGCACGATATCTAAGGACGTCTCGAGCTATTGCTCACCTGAGGTGGAGTATCTTATGATAAGCTGTAGACCACACTATCTACCTAGAGAGTTTTCATCTGTATTTTTTGTAGCTGTTTTACATACCACCACAGTCAGAGGCTGGCACTAAGACAGCATTGAAAGAGCTGTATTCCGCCATAAATCGAATCAAATCAAATCAAATTGTATTAGTCACATGCGCCGAATACAACAGCTGTAGATCTTACAGTGAAAAGCTTACTTACGAGCCCCTAACCAACAATGCAGTTTCAAAAAAAATATGGATAAGAATAAGAGATAAAAGTAACAAGTAGTTGAAGAGCAGCAGTAAAGTAACAATAGTGAGACAATATACAGGGGGTACCGGTACAGAGTCAATGTGCGGGGGCAGCGGTTAGTTGAGGTAGAATGTACATGTAGGTAGAGTTATTAAAGTGACTATGCATAGATGACAACAGAGAGTAGCAGTGGTTTAAAGAGGGGGAGAAGGGGTGGGGGGGCAATGCAAATAGTCTGGGTAGACATTTGATTAGCTGTTCAGGAGTCTTATGGTTTGGGGGTAGAAGCTGTTTAGAAACCTCTTGGACAGAGACTTGGCGCTCCAGTACCGCTTGCCATGTGGTAGCAGAGAGAACAGTCTATGACTGGGTTGGCTGGGGTCTTTGACAATTTTTAGGGCCTTCCTCTGACACCGCCTGGTGTTGAGGTCCTGGATGGCAGGCAGCTTAGCCCCAGTGATGTACTGGGTCATACGCATTACCCTCTGTAGTGCCTTGCGGTCGGAGGCTGAGCAATTGCCGTACCAGGCAGTGATGCAACCAGTCAGGATGCTCTCGATGTTGCAGCTGTAGAACCTTTTGAGGATCTCAGGACCCATGCCAAATCTTTTTAGTTTCCTGAGGGCTAGGCTTTGTCGTGCCCTCTTCACGACTGTCTTGGTGTGTTTGGACCATTCTAGTTTGTTGTTGATGTGGACACCAAGGAACTTGAAGCTCTCATCCTGCTCCACTGCAGCCTCGTCGATGAGAATGGGGGTGTGCTCGGTCCTCTTGTGAGCGACGTTCAGAATCAAAACGCCAAACGTATGGTCGCAAACAGAGTTCAATACATGACAGCCAATATAGTGTCACCTGTAAAGCATGTGGCAAACAAAAACACTTTGCCTGAGTTTGTAAACAAGCACAACACAACCTAAACTCAATCTATTAGAGGAAGATAATGAGCCAGATGACCGAACAACAGATGCAATGTGTTACATCTCACAGGTTAATTCTGTGGAAGACAAGGCAAAACATTTTTTCATTAACCTTAAGCTAGCTCCACTCAGTGATGAGCTATAGACATATGACCCCAGCCATACAATTAAATGTCAACTAAACACAGGATCAACAGTGAATGTCATAAGCTAGCTACACACAGCGAGTTATGGAAGACAGCAATCCAGTTCTCCTACCAAGCAAAGCTACACTCAAGCTAAATGACGGCACACTGATAAAGCCAACAGGTCATGGAGACATCCCAGCTTCCTCTGCTGTCAAGTGTGAAAGACTCAGCCTAATACATGTGAACCACAGCCACGTGTTACATCACGTCAACACCCCAAGCACCACATCCACTGTGTTCATCATGACAACTGAGGAGATCATCTCTAAGTACAAGGACATGTTGGATGGGCTTGGCTGCCTTCCTGGAGAGCTACAGCTGGAAGTAGACAATGCAGCCCGGCCTGTGTAACAGCTACCAAGACGGATACCTATTCCACTGAAGGAAAGGATCACAAATGCCATACATTCAGTGGACAATGCAGACATCATCACGAAAGTCAAAGGGGCCAACACCGTGGATTAGCAACGTGGTTGTCATGCATGGACCCCAGTGCACTCAACGAAGCCTTACTGAGATCTCACTTCCAGATGCCCACAATAGAAGAGATTCTACCAGAGATATCCAATGCAAAGGTATTCTCAGTACTCATTGGCAAAGATGGATATTGGCAAGTCAAAGCTGATGAAGTGAGCAGCTATCTAACAACTTTCTAGACAGCTGTAGGTAGGTATACAGTTGAAGTCGGAAGTTTACATACACCTTACACCTTAGAGCCACCTTAGAGCCTAATAGATTTCAACTCAGTTTTTCACACTTCCTGACATTTATTCCTTGTAAACATTCCCTGTCTTAGGTCAGTTAGGATCACCACTTTATTTTAAGAATGTGAAATGTCAGAATAATAGTAGAGAGAATTATTTATTTCAGGTTTCATTTCTTTCATCACATTCCAGGTGGGTCAGAAGTTTACATACACTCAATTAGTATTTGGAAGCATTGCCTTTAAATTGCTTAACTTAGGTCAAACGTTTCAGGTAGCCTTCCACAAGCTTCCCAAAATAAGTTGGGTGAATAGATGCCACAATAGAAGAGATTCTACAGAGATATCCAATGCAAAGGTATTTCTCAGTACTCATGGCAAAGATGGATATTGGCAAGTCAAAGCTGAATGACGTGAGCAGCTATCTAACACTTTCTAGACAGCTGTAGGTAGGTATACAGTTGAAGTCGGAAGGTTTACTTACACCTTACACTTAGAGCCCACTTAGAGCCTAATAGATTTCAACTCAGTTTTTCACACTTCCTGACATTTATTCCTTGTAAATTCCCTGTCTTAGGTCAGTTAGGATCACCACTTTATTTTAAGAATGTGAAATGTCAGAATAATAGTAGAGAGAATTATTTATTTCAGGTTTCATTTCTTTCATCACATTCCAGGTGGGTCCAGAAGTTTACATACACTCAATTAGTATTTGGAAGCATTGCCTTTAAATTGCTTAACTTAGGTCAACGTTTCAGGTAGCCTTCCACAAGCTTCAAATAAGTTGGGTGAATTTTGGCTCATTCCTCCTGACAGAGCTGGAGGCTTTGTGATGGCCTCTCCAATACTTGACTTTGTTGTCTTAAACATTTTGCCATAACTTTGGAAGTATGCTTGGGGTCATTGTCCATATGGAAGACCATTTACGACCAAGCTTTAACTTCCTGACTGATGTCTTGAGATGTTGCTTCAATATATCCACAATTTTCTTCTCATAATGCCATCTATTTTGTGAAGTGCACCAGTCCCTCCTGCAGCAAAGCACCCCCACAACATGATGCTGCCACCCGTGGCTTCACGATTGGGATGGTGTTTTTTGGCTTGCAAACCTCCCCTTTTTTCTTCCAAACATAACGATGGTCATTATGGCCAAACAGTTCTATTTTTGTTTCATCAGACCAGAGGACATTTCTCCAAAAAGTACGATCTTTGTCCCATGTCCAGTTGCAAACTGTAGTCTGGGTTTTTTATGGCAGTTTTGAGCAGTGGCTTCTTTCCTTGCTGAGTGGCCTTTCAGGTTATGTTGATATAGCACTCGTTTTACTGTTGACATAGATACTTTTGTGTTCGTTTCCTCCAGCAGCTTCACAAGGTCCTTTGCTGTTGTTCTGGGATTGATTTGCACTTTTCGCATCAAAGTACGTTCATCTGTAGGAGACAGAACGCGTTCTTCCTGGTACGGTATGCGGCTGCGCGTGGTCCCATGGTGTTTTCCTACTTGCATACTATTGTTTGTAGCAGGTGAACGTGGTACCTTCAGGCGTTTGGAAATTGGAGGTCTACATTTATTTTCTTAGGTCTTGGCTGATTTATTTTGATTTTCCCATGATGTCAAGCAAAGAGGCATGAGTTTGAAGGTAGGCCTACATCCAAGGTACAACCTCAATTGCCTCAATTATGACATTAGCCTATAAGAAGCTTCTAAAGCATGACAAAATTTTCTGAATTTTCCATAACTGTTTAAAGGACAGTCAACTTAGTGTATGTAAACTCTTACCCACTGGAATTTGTGATACATGAATTATAAGTGAAATAATCTGTCTGTAAACAATTGTTTGAAAAATTACTTGTGTCATGCCAAGTAGAAGTCCTAACCGACTTTCAAAACTATAGTTTTGTTTAACAAGAAAGTGTGGAGTGGTTGAAAAACGAGTTTTAATGACTCCAACCAAAGTTATGTAAACTTCCGATTCATGTAGATGGCTGAGTGCAATTTGGAATCAAGCCAGCAGCTGCAGAATACAGTTGCAGAACAAGCTACAGGGACAAAAGGAGTGTGTGTGATCGCAGATGACATTCTACTTTATGGATGTGGTGACACACACGAAAGAGGCGATGGCAGATCATGAAGATACTTACAGCTCTCTGCAGAGAGGCAAGAGATGTCAACCTGAAGCTGACAAAAATAAACTGTTAAAGCTACCTAGTGTGACATACATGGGTCATATTCTCACCACAAAGGGCCTTCGTCCTGAACAGCGAAGATAACAGGTTTGGGCACAGCCCTTCTACAGAAGGACAACCTGTTGCATTTGCTCAAAAAATTGACTCAGCCAGAACAAGGTATAGTCCAGATTGAGAAAGAATGTCTCTCCATTGTTTTTGCATGTGACAAGTTTGACACAGTATCTGCGCAGAGCTCTTCACAATACACAGCGAAAACAACCGCTGAGACAATCTCAAGACATCCCTACTCACAGCACCCAAGCGACGGCAGAGATGTTGCTAGCCTAGAAACAACCAGCAAAAAGAAAAAAGAAAAAAAAACCACAAAGATACCAACTCTGCGTGCAATACAACAATGCAAATAACTACATGTAGCTGACTTCCTGTCCAGAACAGCTCAATCAACCACAGAGCACAGACAAATGCAAACACCAGCCACGGTCTACGCTATGTGTTTAGCCACAACTGACCATGTAACAGGTGATCACACCAGTGATTCAACATCTCACCTAAGACAATGAGGATCAATTATTACTTGATTATTACTCGGACTACTGAGAGCTCAACGAGCTGACACCACATCATTGAATGCTGCAAAAAGCCAGTTCAGCAGACATGGTGTTGCCCACATCTGTGCTTCTGATAGTGGCCCACCTTCTCTGGAAATGGACTTTTCAAAATGTTCTGATGAGTGGGACTTTAACATGTGACTCATCACTGTATCACAGCCAAAGCAATTGCAAAGCTGATTCAACGGTGAAGATTGCCAAAACACAGACCCATGGCTTGTGATAGATGGTGAAGACCCATGGCTGTGATGGATGGTGAGACCCATGGCTGTGATGGATGGTGAAGACCCATGGCTGTGATGGATGGTGAAGACCCATGGCTGTGATGCATGGTGAAGACATGGCTGTGATGGATGGTGAAGACCCATGATGTGAATGGAATGGGGAAGACCCATGACTGTGATAGATGGTGAAAGACCGTGGCTGTGCCTGGTGGTGAAGACCCATGGCTGTGATGGATGGTGAAGAAACCCATGGCTGTGATGGATGGTGAAGACCCATGAACTATGATGGATGGTGAAGACCATATGGCTTGTGATGGATGGTGAATACCCATGACTATTGATGGATGGTGAATGACCATGACTATGAATGGATGGTGAAGACCCATGGCTGTGATGGATGGTGAAGACCCATGGCTGTGATGGATGGTGAAGACCATGGTGTGATGCTGTGAAGACCCATGGCTGTGATGGATGGTGAAGACCCATGATGTGATGGATGGGGAAGACCCATGACTGTGATGGATGGTGAAGACCCGTGGCTTGTGATGGATGGTGAAGACCCATGGCTGTGATGGATGGTGAAGACCCTGACTATGATGGGATGGTGAAGACCTCC